>NW_002987783.1:151715-162032 GCF_000006295.1 Pediculus humanus corporis | reverse complement strand
GTTTTTTTTTTTTTTTTTTTTTTTTCAAAGTAAAAAGAGAAAGAGAGAAAAAATTTTTTTTTCTTTTTTACGTTTGCCAACTTTTTTTTTTTTTAATAAAATTTATGTTGCCATTTTTTTAAAAACAATTTTTTTACACGTATAACCACACGTGTGTTGTTTTAATCATTACTTAATTCGTATTGTAAAGTTTTAAATTATAATAATAATAATAATAATTAAAAGAATCGATGACGTTGCTTTCCGTACGATGATAGATTTAAAAATAAAAAAAAAATTTTCTTTCGTAGAATCTTTTCGCGTAATCTTTTTTTTCAAAATTAATTTGTTTATAGACTCTAATTATAGATTATAAATTCGATAAAAATTATTATTATTATTATCACTATTATTATTATTATTAAAGCATTACGTTAAATTTGAAAAAAGAAATTAATTTTCAACGGTTGTAAATAATTTGTAGCGTTTTTTTTTATTACGAGTTTTTCAAATAAAAAAAAAAAAAATTATTTATAAAAGTTTTTTTTATAAAAAAAAATAGCGATGGTAGTATAAATTATAGTTCTATAGAACACGCAAAAAACAACAACAACAACCACAACAACAATAGCAGAAGATGATTAAATTTTTTTTTTTTTCCTTAAATCGTGGCTTATATATTTTGTACGCATGAGAAAAAAAAAAAAAATTTCTTTTGATTTCTCACGCAATAGCTATAACTATAATAGCGATGTAACTCATAAAATAATATTATTCTCTATCTCACTCTCTCTCTCTTCTAGTTTTTGTTTAGCTATAATTTTCTTTAAGAATAATAAATAAAAAACAGTTTAAAAAAAAAATAATAATAATATTTATAGTCGAGAAAAAATTAAAAAAAAAAAAAAAATACGCACATGCGTAACCTTTCTTTCGTGTTTTATCTTCAAAAGAACATTTACGATTTAACGAAACTTTGCCTTCTTTTTCCTCTATCGTGCCCCCACTTCCTGCGACCCTCCCTCCTCTCCTCCTTCTCCCCATTTTGCACGTTAAACAATTCGAATGAGAAAAAGACTTTGAGATTTTTATTTGACGTTTGTTTTGTTTTTTTTCGCCCTTAAAATTCATGTCGAAATTAATTAGACAAATTAATACAAGCACACGCACTCACACACACACGCATTTAAGTAGCCCTGGATAACCGCAAAAACAACCACAGTCGGGGGTCTAATGAAAATGAAATTTTTGAGGCGGCAAGACCTCGTGACTTTAATTTGCGTCGGCAATTAATTTTTATTTCATTTCGTATACGTAAACGCGCCATTTTTTTTTCTCTCATCTTCTTTTTCTTAAAAGTCTCATCACATTAAATTTAACTTCCGGTGTGATATGGCTGCTCCATTTTTTTTTTCTTCAGCGATACTCAATCTCCGATTTAAAAAAACAAATTTTTTTTTGCCACATCCGACTTCCCGTGCTCGCCAAGCTCCGTTGTTGAATTTTTATTTACCGAAAGAAGAATTATTCTTTACGTGATTATCTTATACGATTTTAATTCATTTTAAAATGTTTAAGTTTCTAACCTACGATAAGTTTTAAGTTTACCTAACTGTAAGTTAAAGTGAACTGAGTAATTTTTTTTTTTTAACTCATTTATTATTATTATCGTTGTTTTGTAAACTTAAATAAAAAAAAAAATTACCGTGTAATTAAGTTTCGACGAAAGGGTAACAAAAAAAAAATGGCAGCTTTTCGAACGAAGTAAATAACGAAGTGACGTTTTTGACTTTCACATGTCAAAAAAATAAAAATATATTTTAAATTACCGTTTCCGGTCGTTAAAAACAAAATGAATTTCCCATAAACCTAACACATGGTTTGTTAATATTTAAAAAAAAAACCACTTAAAGGGTTTAGTGGGGAGTCCTTTAAGTCTCCCATAAAAAAAAAAAAAGAAAAATTTAATATGCGAATTAATACCAAGTCAGATGTTAAGATAAATGGATTAAAAGAGTAGATGATGATGATAAAAAAAAAATTATTTTGTTATCACATGGCGTCATGGCGGTTATTAATTTTTTTTTTCGGATAATTTTTTTTCAAATGCAAACGCAATTGAAAACAAACGCAAATTCCCGTGCAAACAAACGCTATTGCAAACAAACACAAAGAAAATTTCATTATTACGTTCATTTGTTTTGTTCTTACTTCGTTTGTATCTATTATTTTTTATGTTTGTTGTTTTTATAAAACCGGTTTTGCATTTAAAAAATAATAATAATAATAATAATAATAAACAACAACAACAACCGATTTTGTTTTGTTTAAGCTCGGTTCGAGCCAACTCGTATCGTAAAAAAAATTTTTTTTCTACCATGTTCGAGCCTTAAAAATGTGTGTTCGATGCGTTTTTCTATACAGAGTGAAAAATGACGTGGAAATAGACAGAAGTTAATAAAAAATTTAAAACTTTTTGTAAGATTTTACTGGGGACAACAGATATAAAATTTTTCCGATCGAAGTTTTTTTTTTTTTAAAGGTGATCGACGACTAACGACAACAGTTTCAATGCTATTGACACGTTTTTTTTTTTAAATTTTTTTTTATTACTATTATTATTGCTCGCGTTTGCAGTTTATTGTTAAAAAATAAAAAAAATTTCAGACTTTGTACTTTTATCGTAAGTGCGTGTGTAATTGCGTGCGTACGTACGCATGTTTGTGTTCGCGCACGCGCGTGTGCATTTGAATCATCTTTTTTAAAAAAAAAACTTGTTTTTTCGACCTTTTATCCAATTAATTTTTTTTTTATTTTTTAATTATTATCAAATTTTTATTATTTATTAATTTTTTTCTTTTAATAAAAAAAATATTTAAGGTTAAACTTGTACGCGTGACACTCCTTTTTTTTACCTTCTGGCTTTACTCCTTCATTCTTTCTTTTTATGTGACGTCACAAAAAAAAAAACAAATGGAAAATTCATCGAGTAGTAAACTATTTTTAAAAAAATTATTTTCCTTTTAAACGGATGTATCTTACAAAACACGTTTTTTGTTATAAGTAAACGAACGTCTTCGATCGTGTCATTAGATTTTTTTTCGTTATATTAATTGCAACTTTTAATTTTCCTTTGAGAAAAAAAAAGAAAAGGAAAATTAATAATAATAAAAAATAAAAAAAGAAAAACCACATGCGGTTTTTTTACTTTTTTACAGAAACCTAAGAAAACTTTAAAAAATTTTTGTTTTTTTTTTATAAGAATCATTTAGGCGTTAATGTAAATTTAAGTAATAATAAGGTTTTTTTAAAATAATTTTTTTAATCGTAATTAATCATTTTATAAATTATCACTCATTTATTTTTCCAAATATTTTTTTAAGTTTTAAATGCAACGAGTCAAAACTTTTTATTGAGGACAAAATAAATAAATAAATAAGTAAATAAATAAAATTTTTCTTTTCTGTTGTCACGTTTAAAGTTCGCCATTGATTTATTGATTAATAATAATAATAATAACGATTGATAACTTATCTACGGGTGAGATTACAACAACAACAACCAAAAAAAAAAAATTTTTTTATTAATACACACGTGAAATGTTTTTAGTTATAATAATAATTAAATGTTAAATCGATAAATGTTGTTGGCACCATTTTTCGTCGTGGCGGTAGAAAAACGCTTTAAACCATAATAATAATTGTAACAGATAAGGTCGGAAAAGTTATAAACGGTCACGGGTTGATGAATGCGAACAAGAATTTTGACCGATGGAAGGAGCGTGTGTTTGTGTGATGCGCACAACCGCACAACAAACAAAATACTGTTTGTTGTTGTTGTTGTTGTGACTGTCAAATTTGATTTCGAGTAGATTTACGAGTAGTTTGAGCTTTTGAAAAGAAAAAAAAACTTACAAAGTATCCGCCCACGTATGATTTGAGTAAAGTTTTTTGTTTGTTTTTCGGCCGACGCCTTTTTTTCTTTTTTGACCGTTGAAAATCGGTTAGAAAAAAAATTTTTTGTTTTGTTTTTTTCGGTGTTTGTTTATTATGTTTTGTTGATTGTTTTTGTTTTCCTCCTCCTCTTCTTCCTCACCCCTCCCCCCTCTTTACCGTCATATTTTTTTCTTTATTACGTATTTTTTTTTCATTTTCCACATTTTTTTTTCACAATTGGTTTTGTTGTTTTTGTTGTTAATTTTCGTACCACGTGACAAATTCAAATTTTCGGTTTATATTTATAGTAACAAGGTTGCAATTAATTTTTAATTTTCCATAATCATCTTATTGTTTAAATTTCGCGTATGTGGGCAACATAAAATGTTTTTTTGTTTTTCATGTTTTCTTATTGTTTTTTTTTTTTTCCGTTTTTAATTTTTAATTAGACGTAAATGCGACAAAAATGTCACACACGCCGACATAACAAGTCGTCGTCGTCGTCGTCGTCGTTTTCATCGTCGTGTAATTAATTACGTGAAAATTGCCCGTGAATTTGACTTTGAAGAATAATTACGTAACTTTTCCCGGATTGCGGTTAATTATGATGATAATAATAATAATAGTACTTTTCTTTCACGTTTTTTTTTTTTTTGCCTTTTGTTTCGTTAAAATATAAAATTAGGTCGGCTGTGAAAAATAAAATTATTATTATTACTAAAATCTTACTCACGTGGCGGCGTAATAAAAAAAATTTAATTTCGAACATAAAAAGAGACAAACGGGGAGAACAAACAAACAAACAAACAAACAAATGGAGAAAAAAATTTTTTTTTTAATCAAACGTTATCGTAAATTAATATTCGTTTAATTAATGTTAATAATTTTTTATTTGTTAATAATAATAATAAGGATTAAATTATTTATTGACTTTTTCCGACGACGATTTTATAATTATTATTATTATTTATTTATTTATTTATTTGCCGTTATCAGTCATTTTTTTTTACAGTAATTATTTATTTATTTCCTTGGAAATAGTTTTAAAAAAAAAAAAATATTTGACCCTCGAGGTTGATTTTCACGGATCATCGTCTTCTCAATGACTATATTTCGATAAAAAAAATATATACGCGCCTAATGATAATAATGATAATAATAGTGATAATAATAGTGATTTTACTCTAATTGGTCGATGGCGCATAAAATCAACCGAACGGATAAAATAAAATAAAAAAAAATGTGTGAATTCAACATGAATTTCCCTCTCTCTGTTTGTACGTAATAATAATGATAATAATAATATCGGAGTACTAATGACGACAAAACGAATTATAAAGGTCTAAGTATGGATGCGAGAAAACGCGAGCTCGTATGAGTAATAATTTATTTGTTAATAATTAATTCCAATTAAGATTATTGATCCATGTGATTTGACACTTTGTGCTCTCTTGTTAGTGATTTATTTATTTATTTATTTTCCCCTTGTGTCATTTGCAACGACTATGATGGTGGCGATGATGGCGGCGATGGCGGTGGTGGTGGTGGTGATGGTATTTTGTTTGACCTTTGTTAAATATTTTGTCGAATAGGTGGGAGGGTTAAAGTCCGTTCGTTACGAATAATAATAATTTTTTTTTAAATGAAAAGGTGAGAAAGAAATGGAAGAAGAAAGAAGGATGGGGGGAGGGGTGTAAACATTGTAAAATTATTAAAAGGTAATAATAATAAAAATAATAATAAAATGAAAAATGTATCGGAACGAAATAATAATAATAATAATAAATGACGTTTTTTTAAATATTTTAATATTTTTTTTTTTTTTGAAAACATTGCCAAATGAAATGATTTTGTTTTCAAATTTTGAAGTCGTGTCGAAAAATGGCAGCCATGTTGTTTCAATTTCGTTTTTTTGTTTGCAAAAGCTGTCACAAGCAAAATTTTTTTTTTTTTTTTTGTAAATTTGCAAAAAAAAATAACTTTTTTTCTTTTTTTTTTGGCGGTTATTTAAATTTTTTTGTTTGTTCGTTTGAATTTCGGTAAGGAAACATATTTTATGTTTTGTTATTCGAACACGTTTGTATATATTTTTGGTTATGAAAATGTTTTTCGACGTGTTCAATAAAATACGTAAGGAATTCGTCGTGTAACTAGTAAATCTCGAATTTTTATATCGTTAATAAAAAACGTAAAAATCCTTTAAAAAATATTTATTATCATTATTTTAAACTTAATCGAGTTGCCAAAACGAGGGTAAATAAACGGATTAAATCAATCAATCAATCATTCATTTTTCATTCGACGTTGCGTGTGTGTTTGCAAATTTTAACCCGGAAACGTCTCGTTTCCGCTTTTACCGTTTTATAACCTTCAAATTTTTTTTTTTTTATTTCCTCTCTATCTCTCTCCTGGAAAAACCTTATCTCTCTCTCTCTCTTTTTACGCATCACATCAATATAATATAAATCATTACGTGTATTATATGGATAACGTGGTGGTTTTAAAAAGGAAAAAATGATTTTTTTTATTTTTTTCGGTCAAGGGTTAACAACCTCATTAAAACAGTCTCATTCGTTATGAGAAAATGGCAATGCAATTTATGTATAATAATAATAATAATAATAATAATAATAATAATAATAATAATAATAATACCCATAGATAAAGAAAACGAAAAACCTTTTTTTTTGTTTCTTTTTTTTTTTTGAGTCTTCGTCGCCGTCGCCAATACATTTACGTCGAAAAAAAAAAAATGTTTTGATTTGAAAGAAAAGAAGTTCATCCGCGGTTTAACCTAAACATCTTACTGAAGAATGGATTTTTTTTTCTAAAAAGCAAAATTAAACGGTTTAAATGACGAGAGACTCACGTTGGCCCATGGCGCCATTTTTTTATCGGCCATATTGAGAGTTCAAAAAAAAAAAAAATTTGCTCGAGGAAAATTTCACACCGATGATTTTTGTTTTTTTTTTAAATTAATATTATTAATATGAAATTTTTTATAATGTTTACCTATAAAAGAGAGAGAGAGAGAGAGAGAGAGAGAGAGAGACAGAGAGAGAAAAGAGAGAGAGAGCAATAAAGCACTTAAGAAAAACGTGATCGTTTTCTTCATTTTAATATCGATTATGGTGGAATAAAAAAAAAAAAATTCAGTACGAAATCGCGTTTTCTTGTTTAGTCGCGTGAATTATATATTATTATTATTATTATTATTATTATTATTATTATTATTATTATTATTATTATTATTATAAAATATACATAAAAAAAATGATTGTACGTTTAAATCGCCAGATATATATAAATAAATTGTTATTAATCCTAATTAATAATATATGAAGATGATGATGGCATTGACCTTGAAATTAATTTTTCTTTTTTTACTTTTCCAGAAGATTTTAAATCGCTGGAGTTGTGATAAGATTTTTTTTTATCGTTGTTTTTTTTAATAATAATAATAATAATAATATTAACAGACTCTTTAACTTTTTTTTTGCTATCATTTATTTTATATTTTTATTTAAAACCAAAAAGAGGAAAAATTGGTTTTTGAAGCAAATTTAAAAAATATTTTTTTTTATTTGGATTGGTTATTGTTATTATTATTATTATTATTTTCCAATTGTGCGTGTTTTAAAATAAAATTCCTTTTTTTTAAATTGTACATAATTGTGTTATAAGACTTTCTTTCTTTTTTTTTTTTTGCTGAACGAAACATTTTACGTAACGTTACAATTGCTGAGTCAGAAATATTTACCACAATATTTGTCAATAGCAAACCAAAAAAAAAAAATATATATATATATATATATATATATAGGAATTTCCTTTTTTTTTTGATTGTTCGCAGTTTTACCAAAACTGTAAAAAAAAAATAAATAAATAAGAAATAAAGAAATTGACGTCTTAAAGAATTCCTTCCTCCCTTCTCCCCGAAAAAAAAAGAATGAAAACAAGGGGTGAAAGATAATAAGATAAAGAAATTTAGAGAAAAATATAAAAAAAATTGAGAAAAAAATGTTGAAATACGGGAGAGAGAGAGAGAAAAAGGAAAATTGAAAAAGAAAAAATAGAAAGAGAGAGAAAGAGAGAGGAAGATGGAGAGAAAGAGAAAGAAAGTAATAAAGAAAGAAAGTGAAGAAGAAGGATAGAAAAAGAAAAAAGATAAAAATGTTTAGAAATAGACAAAGGATGAAAGTGAAAGAAATAAAATAAAGAAAATAAAGGAAGAAAAGTAGAGAGAGAGGGAGAAAGGGCGAAAAGTAAAAAGAGAGACCGAGAGAGAGAGAGAAAGAAAAAAGGAAGAGGTGTTTAAAAAGAGAGAAAGAAGAAAAGTGAAAGAAATAAAATTTGAAAAAAATATAGAAAATAATGAAAGAAAGTTCGAGAGAAAAAGAGAAAGAAAAAAGGAAAGAAAGAAGTAAAGAGAGAGAGAGAGAGTGAAAGAAGTAAAAAGAGAGAGAGGGAGAAATGGTAAGAAATAAATTTGTGTTGAATTTATTTTTGTTTTGAATAAGTTTAAATGTAAAGCTGTAAAAGCAAAACAAAGAGTAAATATATAATAATAATAATAATGGTTCGAAAAGGTGATGACGATACCACCGAATACACAGAAACAAACGAACAGTTAAAACAAACAATAAAGATTTTACAAATAATCTACTGTTGCCACGTGCCAAAATTTTTTATATATAAATTCTCAAATATTCGTTTTAATTAATTAAATAAAAAAGCAAAAAAATAAATAATTTAAAATGACACAATGACATTCATTGTTTCAATTTAATTATTTGCAGCAAAAAAAAAGAAAAACAAATTTTTTTTTTTTTTTATTTCTTTTGATGAAATCCCTCTTGATTATAGCAAAAAAAAAAATGTTTTGCTTTGCTGCTCAATTTTAATAAAATTATTAAAATCAATTAGTTAAATTAATTGGTTGATTGATTGATTTTTTTTTTCGTTTGAATTCGTAACGCGGGTTGTTTCATTTCGCCATTTTCTCTTTCTGTAGCAAAAATTTTTTTGCTCTATAGTCTATAAAATCTCTTTAGTTTTTATAGGAATTTTTTTTTCCTGTTGTAGAACATCATTGTTACGATTATATTCTTTCGTCCCCCCCCTCCACATATTTTTTTTTTTTTGATTCACACATGAAGAATTTTATTTATAGCAAAAACCATCGGCTATATTTTGCTACAAATTAACAAATTAATTAAATAAAATATTTTCCATTCGGACATAAGCCAAAAAAAAAATTAGGTCGAAGTTTTTTTTTAAAAAAAAAATAATAAAAAACTTTTTAAACTTAACGGAATTTATTATTATTTTATTACCTGTTAAAAAAAATTTTTTTGTTTTTCCGACACTAAGTAATAATAATTACTAGTAATTTTTTCAACGACTTTAAATTTTTTTATTTCGAAAATAACAATAATAATAATAATAATAATAAAATAAATAAATAAAAAAAAACTTAAAAAAAAATGCAATCGATGGAATTTTACGTCATTTGTAATAAGATAATAAAAATATCGTCTGCTACGCCGCTTGAATGGTACGAAATGATAATAATAATAATAATAATAGAGAGAAGATTTTGAAGGCCTATTCGAATTTCGGGAATTTAATTAATGATGATAATAGTAATAATAAATGTCTCTCATTGAAGAAGGATTTGAAAATTTTCTACGAAATCGTCACTTTCGTAAATTTTCAAAATTCAAATTATTAAGTAAATCGGGCGGTAACAAATCCGATGTAGTTTAGAAAGCAGAAGAAATAACCGGTAAAATTAATTAGAAATAATAATAATAATAATAATAATAATAATAATAAATTCCACATACGGCATTGTTAATTCGGATTTGATTTCATTCAGAATCAAACAAACGTCAATTATCAGGCTTTTGTTTTCCATGTAAATGTTTAGTATTAATGATAATAATAATAATAATAATAATAATAATAATAATAATGATAATAATAATAATACTTAATCCATAAGTCATGATTAAAAATAATATCATGGTATCGATTTACAATCACGAATAAAGAATAACACATTCAAATAATTATTTATTCGAACTTTCACACGTGAAAAAATTTTCTACTTTTTGTGGGGAGGAGCGGAAGGTGGAGAGAATGAAAGAGGGAGTGGGAAGGGAGGGAGAGAAGGGAGGATGTCGCATCGTCATAAAGTCACCCATCGGGTATCATCGTTTTAAAGGTTTTTATAATTAAAAAAAGGAAAAATATCAGATTTTCATTTTCATTTTCATTTTTTTTTTTTTTTTTGTATTTTGACTCGTTTCATTATCAAATTTATTATTATTATTATTATTTTATCAAAAAACCTGCTGTTGAAATGTCACAAAATATTAAATATATATATATATATATT
>NW_002987783.1:151093-151695 GCF_000006295.1 Pediculus humanus corporis | reverse complement strand
AA
The DNA here is from genome assembly GCF_000006295.1 of Pediculus humanus corporis. Classification (NCBI taxonomy): domain Eukaryota; kingdom Metazoa; phylum Arthropoda; class Insecta; order Psocodea; family Pediculidae; genus Pediculus; species Pediculus humanus. The sequence continues at coordinate 151,693 of NW_002987783.1, read as the reverse complement.
TCTCCGCCATTTTTTCGCCGGAAATTTTTATTTATACGTTCGTGAGTGCGTGAGTGCGTGTGTGTTGTGTGTAAGGTATTGATTATGACCTTAAGGAAAATTAAATTTTTTATTTATTTATTTACGTTTCATTGCGTTGGTGTAAATATGGCGTCGCCATTTTTTTTTCTTTTCAAGTCGTATTGTCATCATCGTGTTTACGAATAAAAAAAAAAAAAAAAAAAAAAAAAAACGTGATATTAATTTAAAAACTCAAATTTTTCTAAGAAATTTTAATTTTTAACAAAAAAAAAAAAAACATCACTGGAATGTTTTTCTATCGTGTTTCCAGAAAACAAAACAAAAAACACAACAAACAACACGTTTCGACGACAAACAATAAAAATAAAAATAAAAAATTAAAAATTAAACGTAATTTTCTTTTTTTTTTTTGCTTTAAAAAAAAAAAAATTTTGCGAATTTGCTCCGGTTGATTGAGAGAGTGTGTGCGTGTGCGTGTGCGTGCGTTCGAATAAAGTCAATATTTAACGAATATTATTAATTCCAGTAGAAATTTGCAATATCGATTTCAAGGTTTTGTGTTGTTCATTCCTTAAAAAA
>NW_002987783.1:141038-150757 GCF_000006295.1 Pediculus humanus corporis | reverse complement strand
TTTTACGCACGTGCGTGAAAATATATACGCGTGTACGTATTCGCCATTTTAATTTAATTTAATTTTTTCCTTATTCACTTTATGATTCTCGCGAGAATTTTAGTATTATTATTATTATTTTTTACCCTTTCCCCTCCCCCCTCATCTTCTTCCTTTATATTTCTACCTTTGAAAATTTTCAACACTCAAAAATGATTTTTCCCAAAGGAATAATTTTTTTCAAATCCTTCAAAAAATTTCATTTGTGGATTTTTTTATATTTTTCTTCCTGTTTTTTTTTTTAATTTTTTTCTCCTTTAAAACCATTTTCTCCAGACGTGGAGTAAAAAAAAAAGGAGATAAAGAAAGAAAAAAGGAGAGAAAGGGGAAGGAGGGAGAACGAGGGGGTGATAAGAAGAAAAAAAAATTCGGAAAAGGTGTGTGTGATTTTTTTTTTTTTTTTGTAGATAAAACCACTCGCGAATTTTTTTTCAATTTGATTTTTTAAAAGATTTGAAATTTTTTTACGTTCTCCATCCCTTCGTTTCTCCCCCTCTCACCCTCCCCCTCCGCGACTTTCCACAATTTTATCAAAAACCTTTTCTTACTTCATTTTCTCTCCTACTATTATTATTATTATTATTTTTTTTTTTTTCACAATGTGGTAAAATTTACATAACGAAAGTTATAATCCACGTGATTGATGATTGACTTTTTTTTTAAATATAGAAAAGTTATTGTCGATATTTATCGATGGATCGATCGATCGATCTATCGATAAATCGATACTTAAAAAAATTCACGGTTAAATTAAAAAAAAAAAACTAAAACTTGTCAGATCAGATATCGAGAAGAAAAAAAAAAGAAAAAATTTTTTTCTCTGTATATCTTTTTCAAAGGAATTGGAACGCGAGTTTTTTTCTATGCCATCGATCGATTTATTGATTGAATATGCTGACAGATTTTAAGGTCGGTGAAATCTTAAGAATTCGAGGTAAGCCGCTCTAATTGATGCGGCGATATTTGCCAACAACCAATCGTGCCAACCTTGCAACGCAAATTTTTTTTTTTTAAAACCTGAATAAAAAAAAAAACTGACTACCACGATTTTTTTTTTGTGATTCGATTTAAAAAAAAATTTTTTTAAAAAGGTGTTCGAAGGTTTTGCGGAGTATTATCATAATAATGATGATGATAATGATGATGATAATGATGATAATGTCGTTGTTGTATAATTACATTTTAAACAAAAAAAAACGATTATTGTTATTGTTATTGTTGTTTTGTCATCGATGATTTGCCAAATAATTTAATACTTTGTTGACAACAAACATCGTTATTATAAAAAAAAAAAAAATTTTCCTTTGCCCCCCACTGTTAATAACTTTGCCGAAATTCAAGTTAAAATACTTTTAACGATCATTATTATTATTATTATTGAAAAGTTTTTAGCGGTAAATGAAAACGACAATAATGGTGTGGCACAAAAAACTATCTGTCACAATTTGAATTACGCTACCAATTTAATTTCGAACTTGAATGCTCTTAATAATAATAATAATACATTTTCCAAAAAAAAGTTTTGGCGAACGAGAAAAAAAAAAAGTTTTAAGAGTTTCGACGAGGTCGACGCCATTGTAAAAATCGATTTTTCATCGATTAAAGGAAGAAGAGAACGATAGTGGCGGAGGCAGCGGCGGCTGCTTAACGGTTAACCCGAGTATTTTTTTTTTTTATTCATCATTATTATTATTATCTTTTTGCAATAAGAAAAATGAAAAAGAACCGGTTGTAGCGGTTGTAGCTTTAGGTTAAAAAAGACAATTTCAATTGACAAATATATAGCGCGCTATATAATTATTTTATTTTCATCGCATTATTTAAACTATATACGGTTGTTGTTGATAAAGTCGTCATTTTGGTGATAACGTTCGTTTCGTTCAAAAATCGCTTTTCCTATTGGTACCTTTTACCGTTAATAAATTAAATAAAATACTTTCGCACCGAACGTCATTCGCGACTTAGGGGAAATTTTTTATATTTTTTATTTATTTGTCGAAACGTTCGATTGTGCGGCCGTTGACATTCTTACGATTTAAAAAATTTTTTTAAATAATTTTGACAACGAACGCGTAGCGAACGAACATACGTCAATCTTACGTTTTGAATTCCCTTCTTTTTTTTTTCACGGGTAATAAATACTCGATTTATCGATCCAATCGGTCGATCGATACACTTTTTAATATCGTAATTCATGTGACGTCAACAAAATTACTTTAAAATAATTTTTTTTTTTATTAACGAAAAGAAAAAAGGAAACCATTAACGTCAGAAGAAAAAAAACATGAAATTGATACATAAAAGAAATAATAATAATAATAATATTAATAATAATAATAATAATAATAATAATAATGATGATAATAATTTTATTTTATCATTTTCGAATGACGGATTTTTAATAATTATTCCTAATTAAAATCCAACTCGAAAAAAAAAAAAAACGTTTTGTTATTATTAACGTCTGATACTGATAATAATAATAATAATAATAATAATAATAATGATAATGATAACAAGATGATGATGATTATGATAATAATTAATTAATTAATTAATATTTAACCGTTGATCGTGACCGGTAGTTATAAATGAAACACACGAACCGGTTAAATTATTTTTAAACAAGTTTATTAAATTAATTTGATCGAAAAAATTTGTTTGTTTGTTTGTTCCGTTTGTTGCGTTTGTTAGGTACGTTGTCTATTTATCGGAAAATTTTTCAACAGTCTATTGGTAAATTTTTATTTGAAAAAAAAATTTTTAATGTGGTAAAAAAAAAAAATTTCTCCGATAAAAGTATAAAAAAAATTAAAAAGAAATGTTCGGGGGTTAAAAAAAAAGGTCGAATTTTTATTAATTTGATAAGAGAAAAATTTTAAAGTGTGATAAGAAAAAGAAAATCGATTTAATGATCCGATCGGAAAAGGTACGGAAAAGTTTTTTAAAAAATTTGATCGTAAATTAAATGGTTTTCGATTGTAAAGTTTTTGTTTTTTAAAAAAAAAAAAGGTCATTTAAAAAAATTTTTCGGATTAAATTTCTTACTTTTTTTTTTCTTATAAAATGGGTCAAAGGTTACGGAAAACTATTTGGATTAAAATCAAAAAGGTCATCGAGTTCGATATTTTTGTCTAGACCTTCTTTTTCTTTAAAAAAAAAAAAACTCGTAATTTTATATACGACTTCCTTTTTTACACTAATTTTTTTTTTTTTTTATGTTAAACATACAAACGTAACAGCGATAATAATAATGATAAACAATTTTTTTTTGGTATTAAACTACGGTCAAAGTGCACAGCAGAAGAGAAGAAAAGAAAAAAAAAATAGGCGAAACTATTAAAAAATTTTTTTCTCTTTTCACATTTTTATCTTTCCCTTTCATTTTTTTATCAAATAACAGGTACACTGGCCTCTCGAAATAATTTTCTTTTTACGCACTTCCTTACGGAAATAATAATAATAATGATAATGATAATGAAAACCGCGTACTTACAAACCCTCAAAAGGATAATTTTTTTTTTTTATTTCAATCGTTTAAAACCGTAAAAATTCCATTGAATTATTTTTTAAGGGTTGTAAAAGAAAACCGGAAGTGAATCGGTCGATCAAATTCTTTACACTTCCCCCGCCTTTCGCCTCCGGCCTCCCTCCGCCCCGCAAAAAAAAATAACGAAAAACCAAAAATTAAAATGGAATAAACATTTTTGTTGTTATTAAGGAGGTTAATGATTTCTTTTTTTTCTTTTTAAGAGTTTATTCCGACTCACGTCGCATGCCGCCGCCGTAACCGCCACAACCGCCACCGCCAAAATCACCGCCGCGGTACCTGTAAATTTTTATTAACGCCAATAATAAATTAAATATTATTAGTTTCCCTCCTTTTTTATTTTCCATTGTTCATTATAATCCATTAAAAAATTGAATATTAATTTTCTCTCTCTCTCATTCTCACTCTCACTCTCTCTTTCTTTCTCTCTCTCACTTTAATCATTAAATACTCGTCACGGAGACATGTATTATTTGACAGTCGTAATGTAGGTTTTTAATTTTTTTTTCGGTTTAATTTATTATCATTTCAGCCATTTTGTTGTCGGCCATCGGCGGTTTTTCTTCTCAGGATTTTTTTTGTCGATTCTTTTCATGTCGCATCTTAACAAATATTTCAATTTTTCGTTTAAAAAAAACCAAAAAACAAAATGGCGGCTTCATTTATTATTTTAATCACGTTTAAATTACACAAAAAATTTTTCTCTTTTTTTTTTTTTAAATAAAGAAATCGTGAAACGACAAATTTTACTTTATATATATCTGTTATACAAAAAAAAAAAAACGTCCGTAATAATAATAATGATGATAGTAATAATAATTATCGAATGAAAAAACCTTTTTATGATAAAAAAATAAAAATAAATTTTTTGTTTAAAACCTTTTAAAGTTATTTATACTTTTTTTATACTTATTCTCACCTTTGGATTCGTAAATTTTATTTAGTTTATTTAATAAAATGACTCGAACGCACCTGACACACACAAACAAACAAACGAACAAACACCTGAATTAATTTTTTTTTTCTTTTTTTCTCGATGTAATTTTATTTTAAAAAATTTTCAATTTCTTTAAAATGTATTTATTATTATATATAGAAAATTTAATAAATAACTTGTTTGTTTCGTTTGTTTGTCGTTTGTCGTTCGAATCGTTTCCTTTGATTGTTTTAAATTAATATACAATTTCATTCAATCCATTCATTCATTCATAAAATATTTTTAAATAAAATAACGTGACAATGTTTTCTTTTTCTCCTCTTCTTCTTAATACATTTTTATTTTTATTCATTATTATTCTATTTATTAACGTTTTTTATTGTTATTTATTGATTAATAATTTAAAAACGTGTTTAATAATAATAATGATAATAATAATAGTTTTTTTGTTATTAACGAAATCATTAGAAAGACGACGACGGCGGCCGCGGCGGCGGCGGCGGCCTACCATTATATAACATGAATTATTATCGGTTTGTTAAACCAAAAAAAAAAAATTAAAAATGGCGGCTCAATGTATGAAAAAAATTGGGGAACTTTATTTTTCCACTCTTTAATTTTTTAGGGGCCGTAAGAAAAAAACGAATCGTTTAATGAATTTCTTTTTGCCACAAAAAAAAAAAAAAATTGAGAACAAAAAATTATTTTTCCTCCATTTTTTCGTTTCGGCGATGGAGTCAAAAAAAAGTTTTTGACCTTTTTGACTTTTGCTTTTGGAAGAAAAAAATTTGGGGGGATGTGGGGGGAAGGAGAATAATAATAACAACAAAATTAATTAAATAATTAATTTTTTTCTTTTTTCATTTCAGGTAAGAATTAATGACGATACTTTTTACACTCACATATATATTTTTACGGGGAGCAAGTAAGGTAAATTCAATTTAATTTTTATTACCCGTTTATTATTATTATTATTATTACTATTAACGGATTCGATAAATAAGGGGTCAGGAGGAGAAAGAGGGAGAGAGGAAAGGGGGGTAAGCATGAAGACAAAATAATTTAAATTCGCGTAATTTTTTTTTTTCTTCTTCTTCGAGAGAGAGAGACAAAAAACATTTTTTTTTTATTACTCGTTTAAACTTGATAAAAAAATAATAATAATGATAATCGTTATCACTGGCAATAACATTTTAAAACTGGAATTTTTTTTTTTATAAACTTATTTTATTTTTATGTTCCAGTTTTCTTACTAAAAATAATAATAATAATAATTTTCTATGGAAGATGTAAACGTGAGAAAATGACTGAAGAATAAATTTTGCTAAAACTTTTATTTTTTTAGTTTTTTTTTTTTATTACTAATTAATTAAATATTCTTTAAATTATTACTCGAATTTTTTTTCTTTTAATACGGTAATAAACGATAGTAATAATAATAATATTAATATTAATAATAATAATAATAATAATAATAATAATAATAATAATTAACGCTTTTTTTTCTTTATTAATTTTTTACGTAATAATATTTGATCTCACCCGTAAAAATTTTTCACGCGGCCGATAATAATAATAATGATGAGTAATAAAAATTTTATTACTCGGTAATAATTATTATTTATCGATTATTTAATTACGAATCGAAATTAATAAATAAAAAAATTTAATAATAATAATAATAATTGAATAATAATGTACTTTTAATAATTATTTCAAATAACTATAATTAAAATAATATTAATAATAATAATAATAATTTTTTTATTAAACGAGTTTATTAATTAATAAATTCTCGGTGAAATGAAAATGTTTATTATTATTATTATTATTATTATTATTAAATTATCAGCCAAAAAAGGTAAGAAAAATCGAGAGAGTAAAAAAAAAAAAGCAAAGTTCGTTGCTTTATATGGTTTAAAAAACGCCTTCGGTTATGTATAAACAAAATAATTTATTTAATAATAATAATAATGATAATATTAATGATGATGATTATATATACGATGGTGCGAATGACGAAATTACATAAAAACTTAATAAGTTTTCTCTTTTCTATCTCTCTCTTTCTTATTTATAAGTTTTGAAATTATTATTATTAATGGAGAATTTAAAAAAAAAAAATTTTTTTTTGTGCGTAGAAAAAAAAACGCACGCGCACTCACGCACGCACAAACACACATTTAGGTAACGTCGTCGTAGTCTTCGTCTTTGGCCCATTTGCCTGCACACGTGGTTGCGACGAACGATGACGATGATGATGATGATAAAATAGTTAACTTTCTTTTCATACGACGACGAAAGCGACGGTGTAATGATAATGATAATAATGATGATGATGATGATGATGAATAGATTTAAAAAAAAAAAATTTTCATTACAATGAAATGTAACGAAAATAATAATAATGAAAAGGGGGGCGGCGATACTTACCGTAGGAGATAATTTCACACCCTTTTTAAATAAACAATTGAATACGTGATAAAAAAGATGAAAGAGGAAGAATAAGAAGGAAAAGGATAATAGGAAACGAATAAGTAGATAAAATGATGATAAAAAAAAGTAAAGCAGAAGACAAATAACGACGAAAAAATTTGTCGTTAAAATTTATGACATTTAATTATTATTATTATTTTTTTTTCTTACGTTTCCGGTGAGATTATGGGAAATTTTTCAGAAAAAATTTGTTTTTGATACTCAAATAATAATAATAATGATAAAGTTGCGACGAGAGGGAAAAAAAAAAAATAATAATTTTAATATTAAAAAAAATTTTTTTTTTTTTTTTTATACCAAGAATCAAGTTTTCGGCCATTTTTTTTTATTTTTAAATTTTAAGTAAAAGTGTTAAAATGAAAGAGGAAAAGAGAGAGAGAGAGAAAAGCCTAATTAAAATTTTTTTTTGGTGAATTTCTATCAAATAAATAACAAAAAAAAAGAAGAAAAAATTTTTTTTTGTAAATGAATGATGACTCCGGCGCCTCCCCAAAAAAAAAGCAAAAAAAAATTAAAATATTATTTTTACATTTGAAAAACATAAAACAATTAAGCGACATTTGAGCCGGACACCGCCCAGACTACGATAAATTATTATTATTATTATTATCATCATCATCATTATTATTTTTTCGATACTAAAAAAAAAAAAAAAGCGTATAATAAATGACCCTTTGGGCAGGTACGAAAATTCTTTTGTTTTTTAATTTAAAAAAAAAAAAATTTTATTTTTCCCTTCCGGCCATTTTTAAAACGAAACCAGCGGTGGCGGTGGGGGGGGGTGGCGAGGGGGTGGCGAGGGGGTGGTTAATAAAATTTTTAATTATTTAAATTTTTTTTTTTTTTGTTACGACATTTTCCCGATATTCGTTTCCCGTTTCTCGAATATTTTTTAAAAATTAAAAAAAAAAAAAAAACAGGTACGTTCGCCTTTAACACACGCACGCACGCACGCACACACATGTCGACGCATTATGTTTTTGTCGCAAAACGGAAAAGAAACCGTCTTTCAAACGCGTTTGTCGCGTAAACAATAAATAAATTAAATAAATAAATTTCGCGCCTTTTTTTTCAAAAGAGAACGCGATGACGAAATTCCATCCGCATTGTAAATTTCAAAAAAGATTTTATAGCGCTATAAATTTAATTATAGAAGAAAAAAAAGACATACGTTTGTTCGAAATCTAAAATAATAATAATAATGATAATAAATAGATTAATGGATAGGGGAAACCGTTAAAAATGAAATATATAGAGTAAAAGGTCATTAAAAGAAGGAAATAATTTGTTGTTGTTGTTTGTCGGACGTTGACGACATTTAAATGATGAACTCCATAAAGAAAAAAAAAATTTTTTTTAAATTAAATACAACAAACAGGTAGCCCGAAGGTAATAACATTTGACCGTTATTATATATTGTTATAATTTATTAAAAAAAAAAAAAATGGTTTCCAAGTGGTACGTCAAAATGCAGTCCATTATTATTATTATTATTAGTAAAAAGTGTTACGCATAATCATTTGCCAAATGCATTATTTCGTTTTTATTAAATAAATCTTGTAAAACTTGCCAAATTCAAGTTAAAAAAAAAAAAATTGAGTCGTTTAACGTCAAAATAACGTTTGTACAGTAAACTGTCATGAAACAACCGTAAAAAAAAAACCGTTTGTATGTCGTCTTAGTTGTTGTCGTCGTCGTCGTCGTCGACTGGACGCATAAAAATTACGCGAGTTTAAAAACTAAATAAATAAAATAATGGAAGCCATTTTGAATTTTGAATTTTGAATTTTTTTTAAACCTGACGCAATTTAAAAAATGTTTTCCGATTTTTTTCGATTGACACCTACGAAACGATTACTTTTTTCTTGAATGGGGGGGGGGGGAAATTACTCTCAAATGTCAAAAATCCTGCCAAAAATTTGTTACATTGTATTTTTAATATTTAAAATAAAAAAAAAAAAAATTTTTTTTTTCGACGACGACGACAGCGTGACGATCCAAAATTGAATTATGTCCTCGAATCCGAATGGGGGGACCGACGACGACGACGACGACAACGGTTGTAAATTAATGACTCGCATGTTAATAAAATTATTATGTTCATGTTGAACCTTAAACTTTAGTCATCGTCGACGTCGACGACGACGACGATGACGACGACAACAATAACGACATTGTTATTAATTATCAATTTATGTAAATTTATTTATTTAAAATATAAAATTTCTTTAATTAAAGAAATAAAAAAATAATTAATTGACTTGCCCCTCACCCCCCTTTTTTTCGTTTGTTTTTCACGTTTGTCGTCGTCTGTAACAAACACCGAGATACCCAGTAAATAAAAATGTCTGACGTAAAATGTCGAAAAAGGAAAACAACAGGAAAAACGTGAGATCATTTTTTTTTCAAATGTTGAGGGTCAGGTATTTACATATATTAGAATGTTTTTTTTTTTTTTCAAGCACGAGAATGTGTTAAATAATTAACTACGTTTACCATTTTAAAACTTTGTTCATGGATTGTTGTTGTTGTTGTTTGTTGTTAATTTTGTTTAGAGGCCAGTGACTTCTTTCACTCAAACTGTCATTTTTTTTTTTTTTTATTATTTCAATTTCCGGAAGGCATATATATTATTCTTCTTGTTTTCAACCGAGTAAATTTACATTATCATTATTATTATTATTATTATTATTATTA
>NW_002987783.1:135690-140805 GCF_000006295.1 Pediculus humanus corporis | reverse complement strand
TAATTTCTTTTTTTTTCTCCCGATAGAAAGGGTTTTTTTTTTGTAAGTGTTAAAGGTTGAGAAATCCTTCGGGGGATTTTTTTTTTTTTTTGTAATAATCGAAACGTTCAATGACGTAACATTTTTTTCTAACCTTATTTGGTTAAGTTTTCTTTTAAATTATTATTATTATTATTATTTTAATATACAACCGTTTATAATTAATTTAAATTTAAAAAAAAATCGATTCGTAGATTTTTTTTTTTTTTTTGATTTAATCCTTTTATGGATTTGAATTTTTACACACACACAGACACGCGCGTGCGGGGAGGGGGGAGGTTTAAACATGGCGACCAAGTTTCGAAGTTTCCGGTCGGTTTAGTTTTTTATTCTGATTTTTCTAGTTTTAATTAGTAAGAATTAAAAATTGTTGGTTAATTTAATGTTTGGAGGACTCTCCCCTTCCTCCCGTTCGATTTGGTTTTTTTTTCGTTACGTTTGTTGTCGTCTTGGTAAGAAAATTGTTTGTTTGTTTTAAACGAGAGACAGACAAATTTCGACGTTTTTTTTTGACCGTATTATTGTAATTTAAGCAGAAATCAACTTTTCAAACTAGTTTTATACGTTTTTTGTTTTTTTTTTTTTTATTGAAAACAAAAAAATCGTGGCGTCAGTTAACTCAGCTCGATCAATTTTATTCATTCAAATTTTTTTTTTTAGAAAAACAAAATTCAATGGAAATTTTTTTTTTTTGTTTAATTTAATTGTTTGCCTCACGTTTTTATTCAAAAAATTTTTCCATGCCAAAAAAAAATTTCGAAAAAAACAATAAATAAAATTTCTGCCATTTTGCATAAAAAAAAAAAAAAATTAAATTAATTGTTTAACGATCTTTTCGATCGATCGACGCCACTTCATCATCACATTCACGTGTAAATAGAAAACAAACAAACAAACAAACAAACGAAAAAAAAAATTGTTTTCTTACGATTTTTCCACGAAGACAAAACAATTTTTTTTTTAACACGCGTGATATAAATTTTTTAAAATTTGCAAAAATATCTTCTTCTTCCGGTTAAAAACGTATCATCATCATCATTATAATAATTAAATGAATCCGATTGTATATTATTTGTAATAGGAATAAATCGCACGCGGATATAATAATTTCGTTATGCTTAGTTGGTGGTCATCGTCATTTAGTCATAGAGCGAGAGAGAGAGAGAGAGATAGACAACGATTGTTGTTTCCATTTAAGTCTTCCGGGTTTTGTTTTCATTGTTAGTTAAATTCAAAAATCATTTTTTTTCTCTCGCTCTCGTCTTGTTCCACGTCTAAACGAAACTCCACGTCGTATCAAAATGTATCAAATCATTAATTTAATTTCCCTCTCCCCTTCTTTCGTTTTATATTTTTTAAAACTTTTCCTTTTCAAATTAAATCGATTTCAAACACACGTGATCAAAGTGTTACCAACTTTAAATTGAGGGAAATTTCCCTCGGGTTTCCCCAACCAACGTTCAACGCCTTAAATACGTGAGTTATTTTTATTATTATTATTATTTAGTTTTAACGGTTTTTAAAAAATGTCAATCTTAAAGGGAAATTTCTTTTGAAAATAGTAAGCCGGGTAGGAAAAATAATAATAATAATAATATTAAAACGAGGTTAGTGTCAAGGTCATATTCAACAATTTTTTTTTCAAATGGGTTTTTTAAAATATTTTTACAATTTTTTTTTTCGTTAAAAAAGTAAAACTGTCATTGAACTTTTGACCTTTTTAAAAATGATATTTTACAACGAAGTAGTAAAAAATAATTAAATAATAAATAAAAAAAAAATTATTTATTTATTTATGTAATGACGATCGAAATCGTATATTAATAGATTTTTTTTTTTTTGCAAAATACACATCACGCCTTTATTTATTAATTAATAATAATAATAATAATCCGTCGTCGTGTCATTAGTTTTATTTATTTATTTATTTATTTTATCGATTTTTTTAAGTACTCGATGTCCTTAAAAAAAAAAATGACAATATGACGCCTCATGCGCTAGACTTTTTTAAAGAAAAAAAATTTTACTAATCAAGGTATCCACCTCTAGGATACCTGAAATTTTTTTTTTTCTATTTAAATTTTCTCAATCAAATAAAAAAAAATCGTTTGCACGTTATAAAACAAACAAACGAACAAACACAAACGAATTGTTAAAAAAAAAAAAAAATTTATTTTTCGACGTGGCTCCTCAAATAAAATTTTATTTATTGATTTATTTTTATCATGTGACGTTTGAAAAATGTAATAATAATAATAATAATAATAATAATAATAATAATAATAATAATAATAATAATAATAATAATAAAGGTCACTCACTCTTTTTATTTATTTGCCCTAAATTTATTTAATATAAATAATATTGAATTATTATTATTATTTGTTATGATTGAACGTTGTCGAGCATAACAAACGACACACATTTAATATTTATTTATTTATCATAACAATATAAATAAAAAAATTTTATTTTTAATAAATAGTAAGTTTTATTTTTCTTCTTCCACGAAATTTCAAAAACACATACACGATTTAAAATTTAATATTATTCTATTGACACGTCGGTCGGTGTGTTACGTTAGTCGTTATATACATTTATTTTTAAAATTGTTATTATATGGATTTATTCCGTATGTAATGTTGTTTTTTGTTTTATGTAAGAAACGCTTATAGATATTTATAGACTATAATGAATTTTATAGTCTATAAAAATAGTCGGGTAGATTTTAAATACACGTTAAAAAAAAAGAGAGAAAAGAAAAGAATTTTTTTAATATCACGTAAAAGGATGTTTAAAAATTCAGGAAAGAAACCGATAATAATTTTTTTTTATTAAAAAAAATAAGAGAGAGAAAAGAAAAGAAAAAAAAAATCACCTTCCGGTGTCGTTTTAAACCGGAAGTTACTAAAAAGAAAAATAGGTAAAAATTATGAAAAAACATGAACGGTAAAAAGGTAAAAAAAAAGAAATAATTTAATACCTTTTTTAATTTAAATTTTTTTTCTTGTCCTAACAAAGGAGTCGAAAAAAAGGCGGATAGAAAAAAAAGGAAAAGAAGTAATAATAATAATAATAATAATAAGAAAAAATTCATAAATTTTTTTTTCGTTTTGTTTTGTTTAAAAAGTCGTAGTTAATTATTTAAAAAAAAAAAAAATTAACAATGGTCAAATTTCGAATTCGGAGAAAACCTAAAAAATTTTTACTTCCGGTTTTTTTCACTTTTCGAATTTTTGAATTCGCCCTGGAGAAAACTTTTTAAAACGAAAAAAAATTAATCAAACGTGGTCGTAGAAACGATTTCATAAAATAAAAAAAAAACTTTTACTTTTAGAAAATAGATTAATAATTTTTTTTTTTAAATTAATATTTTACTGACGTCATAATAATTAATTACGTCAAAAAATATTATTATTTTTTTGAAAAAAAAAAAAAACATGGAAGCTTAAAAAAAAATTGTTTTTTTTTTTTTCGTGACAAACAAAGTAAATTATTAATGCCCTAACTACAACGTCATTATTATCATTATTATTATTATTATTATTTATTAAATTTGCATTCAGGCACTTTTTTTTAAGGTAGAATAATTTATTTAATAAATAAATAAATAAAAAAAGAAAAAAAAGAATTTTTTGTTCCATTCTTCATTAAAAACTTAATGCCAGCAGAATTTTCTCACGAGCCAAATAATAATAATAATAATCATTTTTTTTCTTTTTGTTATGTTAATTTAAACGTGGTTTATATGAAATGAAATTGAAAAAGCGTTTAAACGCCATATATATATATAATGCATGAAAATGTTTTTTGTGTGTGTGTGAGAGAGAGACAGAGAGAAAAGTAATAATTCATAGACGGACTGAAATGTGTCGAGTTAAAGTTAGAAAAAAGACGAAGGGAAAAAAGTTGAACAAAGGAGTAGGTGGAGGAGGAAAGAGGGAAGAAAAAGAAGATTTTTTTTTAATAGGTGGTAAGGATAATAATAATAATGATAATAAAGTAAAGGAAAAGCCTTGAGCCACGTAAGGGGAAATGATTTATCGCTGAACATCACGTTGTGAATTTCAGGTACAATAAAAATGATGTATGAAAGCTTTGTCGAGGGCTACCGATTTTGAAAATTATCTTTTAATAATGTCCACACACATGCGCGCACACACCCACCTCTCCCTTTCCCTCTACAAAATCTTTCTTATTTCCATTCCCCTGTTTGTTCTCTTTCCCTCGGGTTCTTTCTCAGTCCCCCTATCTCTGTCTGCTTCTTTTTCCTCTCCTTTTCCTCTCTCTCCATCATCATCTCTCGTTCGTCTGCTACCCTCTTCTTTGACTTTTCAAGCCTTTTAATAATACGTTTCCTTTTTAAAAATTTTATTATTTTCGTATATATATGAAAAATCCGGTTGATTCATTTTTTTTATTTTTTTTTTGACATTAAAAAAAAAAAAAGAAAAGAATTTTTGAATTCTAAATGAAGGTGTCAAAAATTTTATTAAAAATTACGTATACTTTACCGTGATAATAATAATAATAATAATGATAATAAATCCTTCTCTCTCTTTCTCTCTCCCCGTCTTTATTCTCGTCTTTTTTTTTCTTCGAATCTCCGTAAACGAAACGCTACTATGTAAATTTAGAAAAGGAGAAGGAGGAGGCGTTGATTTTTTTTTTTTAAAGGTTTTATCTCCATAAATTTTTTTAGGTTCGTCAAATGATGATAATGATGATTTAACCTTTTTGACACTGCCTAAGCAAATAATTGTAAAAAAAAAAGTCTTAATCAAACATATCTGGTGGCGCATTCATAATGTCACCAAGTGAAAAAGAAATAATAATAATAATGGATGGTACATAAATAATCTGGCACCTGAATATTGTATTCATCAGGTTTTTTTTTTAAAATTTTTATTCTTTTCTTTTGATTCCACGTTAAAGTATTTCTCTCTTTCTTTTTCCACGTTAAATTATTTTTAATGTCTGGAATTTATTTTTAAGGTTTTTTTAATCTCAACCATAAATTTATTTTTTCGCACAATAATAAAATTTTTTCATTTGTTGCGAATATAAAATAAAGTG
>NW_002987783.1:132122-135437 GCF_000006295.1 Pediculus humanus corporis | reverse complement strand
GGAAAAAGAAAAAGAAAAAAAAAAGAAGAAAAATCGTAAAGATTACGTTTGTGTGTGTGAAATGATTAAAGAAAAAAGACAGGTTGAGAAAAAGAAGAAAAATGCCGCCGTATTTTATAAAAAAAAAAAAAAAAAGAGGGAGAGAGAAAAAAATAATCGTCGTGTCTTTAGAAAAGGGTAAAGTAAAAAAAAAATTATTATTATGATTTTATTGATCGAAACAAATAAATAAAAATTTTTTTTTTTTTTATGTTGTTGTTATGCCGGAAGGTGAATTAAATGAGACGCGTTTGTTGTGAGTTTATATACTACTTTGAGTAGTCATTCAAAATTAAAAAAAATATTTTGATTTAACTGTAGGGAGGAAATGGGGGGAGGGGGTTAGAGAAAATGTGGGGGGCAAAGAGGAAAAAAAAAAGTAAACACGGTGAAAAATATTTTAATAAATAAAACCCTAAAGTTCATCGACTCTTTTTTATTAGTCTCTCTCTCCAAAAAAAAAAAAAACGTTTAAGTATTTAAATATTTTTCCTTTCATGTCTCCCCAAAGAGAGAACTCTTTCCAAACAGGCTCCTCAAATAAACCCAATTTCCCTCCCCCTCCCCCGATAAATCACGCGCTTCTTTCTCATCCATCCCCGAAACATCCACTTGAGATTCTCCTTCCCCGTTTAATTGAAAAAAAAAAAGTACTTGAGATGTTGATTGAGCGAACGAACGAACGAACGAACGATTCTAATTACACGACTACCGTTTTATTATTATTATTATTTTTAAATATTTATATTCTATTGACACTTTGATATGTTTAAATAACAACAACAACCAAAATTTTATTACTTAGTTTACAGTTTGATTTTGAACATCTGTCAAATAAAAAAAAAAAACGTTTTTTACAACGCACGATTGCTCGCGTATAATTTTTTTTTTTTCGTTTGTTTGTTTGTTGCGTTTGTCTGCCTTACCTGACGTTTTATCTAAAAGATCAAATAGAAAAAAAAAATTAAAACCTATTATTATTTATTATTTATATTAAATGATAGACTTATCTTTATAAGTCTTTATAACTTTTTTGTTTTGTTTTTTTTTTTTTTTTCCAAAAAAAGGAAATGCTGGAGAATTTTTTTTTTTGGAGTGTTAAAAAAGAGGCGGTTAAATATTATTATCATTATTATTATTATTATTATTTATGTTTTATATTTAATACAAAAAACTATTGTTTTTAATCATTTTTTTTTTACTCAAAACTATTAATTGTTGTTATTATCCCAGTCATTTTTTTTTATTATGCTTCTTCTCCTCCTCCTTTTTTTTTATTTATCTTCTGCTTCTCGCAACAACAACAACAACGAGAAAAAAATTTATTTTATTTTATTTTTGCATTTTAATAATTCAAATCAATAATAATAATAAATTTTTTAAATGTTTATTATCCATGCGCCATTATTAATTAATAAATAAAAAATAAAATAAAAAACTTATTAGTCATTATTTATTTATGTCAGTTAATAATAATAATAAAAAAATAATAATAATAATAATAATAATAATAATTTTTTATATTTTATTTAACCTTTGATGCTTTAAAAATGCGTGGAACTGAAAAATTAATAAATAATTAATAATTTTTTAAAGAAGAAGTAGAAAAAGGAGGAAAAGTTAATAACTTTTATTGAATTCTTTTTGTATCATTAAATATTCGTTCGCGATAAACGGGAAGGAGGCGGAGGAGGGAGGAGAGGAAAAAAAATAAAATCCCATCTAAAAAATGAAATTGAGCAGGAATGAAAAGGTTGACCGGGGAAATTTTTTTTTTTTAATTTTGGAGGGAGGGGATGAAAGGAAAACGCGAGGAGATTTTAAAATGTAAATAAAACATTTATTTATCTGTATTACTGTTATTATTATTATTATCATCATTATTATTTACATAAAATTTTTTTATGGTATTTATCGGATATAATATTATTATGCTGGAGAAAAAATTGAAGAGAGAAAAAGAGAGAGAGAGAGAGAGAAAAAGAGATAAGGTGAGAGAAATAATTAGGGAAATGAATCGTAATGAAAAAAAAAAGAGATAACGAGAAGGAACTGGAGAGAGAAAGGAAAGGAGAGGGGGAGGGATGGGGGAGGGGTTTGTATTTTGTTGCCAATTCAATAAATAAACGGTCCCCCGTTTCCAGCTCCTCCAGTTTTTTTTCCCAAACCAAATAATAATTTTTTTTAACCTTCATTTTATTTATTTCGAATTTAAAGTCACCCATAAATGATAAAACGAGGTGAAACCATCGAAAAGACAAAACATAAAAAAAAAAAAGGCGGGAAATTTTTTAAATTTTCCGTGAAGTCATTTTAAAAATCGTTTGAGAATCGAAACGAATAAAATTACAATGAAATTCTGAAAAAAAACGTTTTTTCCTCCTTCTGTCGTCGTACAACAAAACAATAAGGAAAAAACGTGGAATGTAACATTATTACGTTGATAATAATAATAATAATAATAGTAATAATAATAATAATGGTAATAATAATAATAATATTTTAGCGTTATGAAATTTTTTCATTTTTAAATTATTATTAAAAAATTTTCAAACTTTTTAATTTTATTTCCGTTCAATGAAAAAAAAAAAGGAAAAACATGGAAAAAAGAAGAATTTGTAAAACAAAACGTGTCATTAGTATATTATTTGCCACGTTGCCTTCAAAACAATTTACAATTACGACTGAAAAAAAATTTTTTTTTTTTTCGTATTAATAATAAAAATTATTACAACAACAATGCGTTAAAATTAAACTTTTTTCTTTTTTTTTTGCGTCTTATGCTGCTTTTTATAAAAATACGTAAATCACGTGGTGTAAATTTTATTTATTATTTGTTTACATATTTTTTTTTTGTTAATAAAATTATAATCGATGGGCGACTACAAAAAAAAAATTTATTACGCGTTTTACTTACATACGATTTATTTAAATACGGGATTTAAATCGTTTATCGAGAAATTTTTTTAAATCCCCCCCCAAAAAAAATAAATAATGATGATGATAATAATAATAATAATTACGTTTTTTTTTTTTTTTTCATTTGCCAAATTTTAAGAGGGTCAACAACATTGTTGCTGCGTTCAATTATATAAATTTTTTATACGCAATGGCAAATTTTCAAATTTTATTACAATGACGTAAATATTATTTTTTGACGTTTGAAACGGGAGTTTTTCATAATTTTTCTTTTTTTTTTCTTTTTCTATTGATTTTTCGGCGTAAATACTTATAAACTATTTATAGACTATAAATAAACGTAAAAAAAAATGAATT
>NW_002987783.1:128205-130705 GCF_000006295.1 Pediculus humanus corporis | reverse complement strand
AATCAGGTACGATAATGCTTCTTTTTTTTTTTTTTGTTTACCTACCGACATCTCGTTTTTAAAAATTTATAAAAATTTAAAAAAAAAAAGAACATAAAATAGTAATTTTTCAATCTTCTGGTGCCACGTTTTGCGTGTTGCGGGTTTGATATCGTATCAAAAATTAAGTCTTGAGGTTAATTTAATTAAAATGAAAACGACATTCATGTCAAAGGTTTATGATTTGTTCTTTTAACATGTTTTTCTCATTAATCATTATATCTTACCTTTTTCTTTTCCCTCTCCCCTTCCCTTTTTAGGGTTTTACGTCGCACTTCGCCCCTCGTAATTTTTCATTTTAACCCGATAAAAATTATATTCGTGACCTGATTTTTTTTTCTTTTCCTTTTTTTTCCCCTTCTTTTATCATTCAAAACTTTTTTGATTTTATCCTTTTCTGACACGCTTTCAACTACCGCGCACGTGTACACACACAATCCGTCTGCTTTTTTTTTTTTTGTTAAAAACATATAAATTCGTGGGAAAAATTAACAAATTATTAATTAAAAAAAAAAAAAATTTTTTTCTTCTTCTTTTGTTTAAGCATTTCAAGGTTTCAAAAAGAAGAAGAAGAAAAAGAAAAAGACGAAAAAACGTTTTTTTTTTAAGAAACGTTTAAATTAAGCTGTCGGCCCCCACAAAATTTATTTATTTATTTTTTAACAACGGGTCGTTGAACTTTGTTTAAAATTAAAAAAAAATTCGCAATTATTATTTATTTATTCGTACGCAAAAAAAAAAAATTTTTTTAAATAATAATAATAATAATAAACACGTGAGGGAAAAAAAAGTTTTTTGTTTTTTCTCTTTCTCTCTTTCTATCTCTTTCTATCTCTCCCTAAATGAATGAACGCAACATTAAAAAAAAAAGACAAATAATAATAATTTTTGTTATTATCATTATAATCACGAGGTTTTTTTTTTTAAATTATCAATAACAAAAACAACAACATCGTCTGGTGCCACGTCAAATTTCAAGCTACTCAAAAAATCAATCAATAAAATTAATTTATTATTATCATTATTTTAAAAAAAAAAAAATTTTTTGTTTTTTTTTTTTAATTCGATCGTGACTTTAATTATTTAAATAATAATAATAATAACGTCGGTAATGATGATGATGATAATAATAATAATGATGATGATATTAATTTAACGTTTTTTAATATCTTTATCTGCATAAATTTATGACGGGAGATAAAAAATAACATCGTCCGTCTATTAAAGTTTAATTTAAAACTTTTTAAAAGAAAATTTTTTTTAATTTACCGTCGTCGTCATCGTCGTCGTCTACGTCGTCGTGTCAATAGATCAGGTTATTGTTTTAACACGTTGTCGTCTCATTACTATTTAATAATATCACAAATTATTATTATTATTATTATCTTTCATTATAATTATTTATTTATTTTTTGGTTTTTTTGGTGGTCGTGCGGTGGGTTGAAGCGAGTTTGATTGAATGATTCTGGTTTTTTTAAAAATATTATTATTATTATTATTGTTGTTGTTATTAAATAAGCGGTTCCTTATTGCCTCGAAGGGTTCAGGTTCAAGGTATGAAAATTTTTATTAGACACGTGTACACGTGTAGGTGTTAACCACGTAAGGTGTTTAAATTATATTAAGTGAGTGCAACGAGCAGAAAGTATTCACACGATTCATTATTATTAATATTATTATTATTATTCAATTCGTAATTTTTTTTTTAAATGATTTTTTATGATGATGTAAAAAGAGGTAAGAGAAAGACAAACAAATTTTTTTTTTTCGTTTGTTGATTGTAAGATGCGAGCTTGGAAAGTATCGAAAAACGGTTATGAAAAATGAAAAAAAGCTCTTGTCAAAATAAAAGGCCTTGACACGAAAAACTTTGTTCGTATTTGGTACCGACGATTGTTTTCAGTCGACGACAAAAAAAAACGTGTATTTAGTCAATAATTATATTCGTTCGATTTGTTTTCTTTTCTTTCTTCTTCTTCTTTCTCGTATTCTTCTGAATGCTCCACAATTTGTCACATGATGGTAACTAAACACACCCTAAAATAAATTTTACTTTTGGGGCACAAAAAAAAAAAACATTTTCACGTAGATTTTTGACGTGGACGAAGAATAAAGTTTTTAAGTATAAAATACGTTGAATTATCTCATAATTTAAACGTGGAAATAACCATAAAAATGGTTTTTTTTTAAATAAAACGAACGAAGGTACAGAAAACATAAGCGATATTATGACGAAAATTGAAAAAAAAAAAAAAAACTTTCGATAAAAATTATAAAACTTAAGAGAGAGAGAGAGAGAGAGAGAGAGAGATTGAGAAAAAGAGAGAGAGAGAGAGAAGGAAAAAGGTAAAAAAAAAAAAACTGATAAAGTCTGAAACGGTTTACGTGACAGTTTAGCAAATAACCACTAATTTAATTGTATTTTATCCTCTTTTAGATTTTTCAACCTTTTTTTTTTTTT
>NW_002987783.1:121673-127451 GCF_000006295.1 Pediculus humanus corporis | reverse complement strand
TTTCGTTTCGTATTTTAAATAATATTATCATTATCATTATTACAAAAATATATATATGTTGGTACCACTTTTTTCTAAATTGACTCAAACTATTAAGAAATAATTAATCCTTAATAAAATATATATATATTTCCACGAAAAAAACAAACATCGTGCGTTTAGTTAATGTTGTAACCTTGAAGGGAAAGTAAATCTATTATAATGAATTATTCAAGTTGTGAAACTTTATATAAAAAAAAAAAAAAATAATAATAACCGTACCTGAATTGTAATGACTTGTTTTATAATGACGTGTTCGTAGAAAAAAAGACGACAAACGAAAAAAATTCGAAACGGCGATTTTGGTTTTTTGTTTTCGAAGACAAAAACAAAAAAAATTTGTTTTTTAATATTAAAAATTACGTGATTACGTTTTTATGTTTAAATCTTTCGATATTTATCATTCGTCTTGTTGCCCCGTGTTTTTTTTTTTTTTTTAAAATCCATTTTGAAGTCACGTGATTAAAAAAAAAAAAAAAACTTTCCCGCCTTTTACGAACAAAAATTAAAAATTATCATCGATCGATTATTGATGTATATACATTTTTTTTTTAAATTCATTCCGTAATAAATTACGTCAGAATGGTAATAATAAGTGATAATGTTAATAATAATTATGTAAAAAAAAAAATTTATTATTATTATTATTATTATCATTACGACGAATTTATTTATTTATTACTTTCGTTTTCACGATTTGCTTAATTAATTAAAAAAAAAAAAAAAAAAAAAAAAAAAAGAATTTTTTTCGAGTAGCAAACTGCACGAAACGAATAAATAAAAAAATAAAAAATCACCGGAGGTATCTATCGTGTCTAGTTACACGTGATTCCAGTAAATTTTTTTTTTTTTTTTTCTCTGGAATTATTAATATCTATGAAAACCCTGACATTTGAATTTTGGGTAAATTCGACAAAAGAAAAATAAAAAATTTAATTTGTTTCGCACTTTTACAAAAAAAAAAAAAATTTTTGTTGTCGTAATTATAGGTAAGATTTTTATTTCTGTTGGTGCCACGACAAAAATTAAAATTTTTTTTTTTTTCTGTGTTTTCGCATGTTCCCGATGGCATTTTTTTTTCTCTTTAATTATATATATTTATTATGGTAATCAGCAAAATCATTTTAAAATTATATTTTTATTCGAACGATAGCAAAAAAAAATGAAAAATAGTAAAGTCATTTGTTTTCAATCATTTTAATTTAATTTATTTTATTTTATTTCATAGGATGATTTTAACCGGAAATAGTTGAGCCTTTAGCAAATACCTTAAAAATTTAAATACGTTGGCGGGATTTTTAATTTAAAAAAAAAAAAAATTATTCACGTCGTCGTAAATATTATTTGTAATAATAATAATGATAATTTAAATACAAGTAAAAATAAAATGTCAGACGCGGTGGGGTCATCAGATAAGTTTTTTTTTTTTGTTTTTGTTTTGTTTATTAATCGAAATAAATTTAAAATTACCAAATACGGTCACGATTCTGTCAAAACCAAAAACCGGACGCCATATTTTTTTTTTTTTTGTAGACACCTATTTCAGGTATTTGGGTTTCGATTTCAAAAAAAAAAAACATTCGTTAAATGTCTTGAATACAATCGAAGGTGTTGAAAAAAAAAAGTTTAAAAAGATAAAGAAAGATAAATTTAAATATTAATGAGTAAGAGTGAGATAGAAAGAAAAGGCAGACGGTATAGAACGTAAAAATAAATATTTTAATGAAAAATTTTTTACGAGCGACTCGGTGAAATTTTTTTTTTTTTTAAATAATGATAATAATAAAAGAATTTATTTTGCAAAAAAAAAATTTTTTTTGCCTAGATTTAAAATCGGTACCCCCCCAAAAAAATATTCCCCAGGTGGTACTCGAGCCTTTTTTTAAATAAAATCGTAACTTTGACGTTAAAAAAATTAAATTTCGATGTGATCCATTTAAATATTTTTGTTTTAACAAAACGACAACAACAACAAGAATCAGACGACAAGTTTTTGACTGACGTATAACATAACTCTACAACAAACATCAATATAAAATCTGATTTATAACCTAAAAATTTTTCGTTTCATTTCCTCTTTAGTTTCTTCTATACCTCCTCCCCTCCCTCTCCCGTTCCCCTTTTCACTCTCCCATCTCTTCCTCTCCTCCCCCCCGAAACAAAAAAAATTCAAACGTAATAATTTAAAAAAAAAAAAAGCCTTGAATGATGGAAACAAAACTTAAAAAAATTTGCATAAAAATGTTTTTTTTTTTTTAAAAAAAAAATATAAATATATATTTAAAAAATTGTTGTTGTCTGTTTGTTTGTTTGTTTTTTTGTTCGTATAAAATTGTTGGGTTAATTTTTAATATAAAATATTTAAATTTTCGATAAGATTTAAAAAAAAAAAAAAAAAATGTCAAATTAACATTTTAAAAAAATTTTTTTTTTTTTGTCTTCATTCCACTTTTACGTTTGTTTATAAAATAATAAAACGTGGTAGAAGAACGTGGAATTTTTTTTTTTTTCTAGAAACGTTTCCGCATTGTTACAACTTTGCCAAAGTTGTTACCACAATATTTTGTTGTTGTAACTTATCGATAACATCAAATTATTCATTCGTCTATCGAATTATCTATCTAGGACTTTTTTTTTTTCTAACTTGAAAATTGTATCACACGTGACCTTGTCATTAATTTACGTAATAAATTTATCGACCCGTTCGTTCATAAAGTTACGTATTATTACTTACTAATTTTGGAAAGAAAAAAAAAAAAAAAAGAAGAAAAAATAAATTTTAATAAAACAAATTAATTGAAAAACTTGTTACGAAATTTTTAATGGTTAAAATTTTAGTCATCATTTCTACTCGCCATCGGTCGGTCGTCTTCGGTCGTCATCGGTCATCATCGTCGTCGTCTTTTAATTTTCCATTTAATTTTCATGGATTAATTTAAAAAAGGTTTTTTGAATATTATTGAGTTTAAATTGGTTTTAGATTAAATCAAACATTCAAATGAAAATTTGTTACTTTCCCTTTCTCTCTCTCTTTCTCTTTCTCTCCTTTCCTTATTATTATTATTATTTATTTCGTTGTAATTTTTCGAGAAAAGTTTTTTTTTAATTCGAATTCGACGACGAAAACGGACAATAACAGAAACAGAAAGAGTAGATTTTTAAAAAAAAATTACAACAACCGTTAAATGGTAAGATTTATTTTTAACATTATTATCATTATTATTATTATTTTAAATTATTAATCACGAAAATTCGTCATTTTGATAAACAAAAAACAAAAAAAATAAATGAAATCTAATGATAAATACGTAATAAATTTTTCTAAAATTATTTTAATTCATAAATAAATAAATAAAAAGCACGAAGAGAGAAAGAGAGAGAGAGAAATTATATCAAACAATGATAATAATAATAATAGTAACCGCCATATTTTTCTCTATGCGACGATTTATCTGTAAATAAAAGAAAAACATTTAAATTTATATGAAATCACGTTTTTACGTGTTAAATTCGTGATCGATCGATAAATAAAATGGTAATAATTGATTTAATTCGAGAGTAATTAATTAAATCACGCTTCCCTTATTTATTTATTTATTTATTTAAACGTTAAAATAAACGTGGTTTAAGAACGTGTCATTTAAATATCAACGGGAATAAAAATAATAATACCCCTTTTTTCTTTTTTTTTTTCGTTTTTTAAAAAAAATACATTTTCTTATGCATTATAAATTTGTTAATCAAATCATTTTATAATATTTTAAAAATTATTAATATTATAAGTAGAATTTAATTTTGAATGTTTTTGTTTATCGTTTCAAGGTCATTTTAAAATAAAAAAAAATACAAAAAAATAAAGTTGATTGTGATTGATCGAAAATTAAAAAACGTTATGAAATCATTTCCTAATGATTTTATATAGTAAAAAAAAAAAAATTTTGTTAAGGAGGATTCCGGGATACCTGGAATAATTTTTCCGTTATCCCAATTTTTCTTTTTTAAGGTTTTCATCTTCTTTAAATAAAATCAGAAACATCTGGAAATAAATTTAAGATTCGTACTGGATACAACGTTTATTCCATTATTTAATATTTTTCCCGTTATTTTTTCGTAACGTCATTCCTGTACTATTTAAAAACCATTTAAATGACGTATTTATGACGTCACATAAGTGGTTTTTAAATAAAAATTTATTTATCATTTTTTTTAATACTTAGTAAATAAAAAATAATTTCAAAAAAAAAAAAAAAACAGGAAGCCAACAAAGAAAACTTTTAAGTTTTCAAAGATATACATACATATAAATAAAAAATCACTTGCATCGTAATAATAATGATAATAATAACAGTAATAAGAGAACGTTAATAAAATAAAATATTTTATACGATAATATTAATGGACAACAAATCCTAAAAATTACGAGGCAATAATTTTCAAAATAAGTAATAAAATATGACCGTGGATGCCAGGAGTACAAAAAAAAAAAAAAATTAATAATAATAATAATAGTAGTAGTAATGATGATAATAATGATTATGATAATAATAAAAAATACGAGTGGGTGATATTTAAATATTTATTTTATTACATCCAACATAAAAATTATTTAAAAAAAAAAAAAAAAGAATTTGTGTGTTGTTAAATAAATTATTTATTTACGTTTAATAAAATGAAAAACGTTTTATTTATGTATTTATTTATCAAAATAAAAATGATAAATGTTATGTTTAATAATAATAATAATAATAATAATAATAATAATAATAATAATAATAATAATAATAATGATGATGATGATAATAATAATAATAATAATAATGATAATAATAATAATGATAATAATGATGATAATAATAATAATAATAATAATAATAATAATAATAATAATAATAATAATAATGATGATGATGATAATAATAATAATAATAATAATGATAATAATAATAATGATAATAATGATAATAATAATAATAATAATAATAATAATAATAATAATAATAATAATAATAATAATAATAATAATAATAATAATAATAATAATAATAATAAATTAAAATTGTGTATTATTAAAGAAAAAAAAAAGTTTTTGTAATTTGCTGACAGTTGTTAAAATTTCTTTTAATTTGCCCGCCCCCTCTCTCCATCCCCCCGAAAAAAAAAAAAATTAAGAAAAGTTTTTTTTAAACGTCAGACATTTTATTATTTAAACAAAAAAAAATGTTTTAAATTATTATTTATTTATTTTCTGGAGAAAAAATTCGAAAAAAGAAAAAGGAGAAGGAGAGGAGAAAATAAAAATTTTCCACGTGTTTGTGTGCGTGTTTTTTTTTTTTTTTTACGTATAAAGAAAATTTTTTTTTCTAAAACAAATTTTCCATCACGTAAAAGTAATTTTTATAAATTTTTATGTGTGCTTTCTAACGAAAAGATGAAAGTGATAAAATTTATCGACATCGAACAAAAAAAAAAAAAAATCGACGTGGAAAAAGAATGGAAACAAAAATTAAGAAAAGAAAAGAAAAGAAAAGAAAAGAGGAAAACTTTAGTTTAAGATAAAAATCTTCGGGGTCAGCAACACGAAAACAAAACCGTGAAAAATGGCATCTTGATAATTATCAAGTTTTCTTATAAAAAAAACGGAAAATTTTTTCATCTCTCTCGCTCTCTCCCTCTCTCTCTTTTTCTCTCTTTTTCTTATTTTCATTATTTTTTCTTTAAAAAAATAAAAATTTAAAAGCT
>NW_002987783.1:119473-121653 GCF_000006295.1 Pediculus humanus corporis | reverse complement strand
TTTTTTGTTTTTCTCTCTCTCAAAAAAAAAAAAAAAAAAAGAAAAAAAAATTGTTATTGTTGTTGTTGCGGTTTTACGCAATCGTAAATTGATGACGTCATTTATTTATTAATCAATAAATAAATAAGTAAATAACGTCACTAAATAAATTATTATTAAAAATATTTCGTCGTTTATTACAAAAAAAAAAAAACAAACGAATTTTTTTTAATTGCGGTCGCGGATTCGAATGAAAAAAAAAATTTTTTTTTTTTATCCCGGAAAGTTTTCCAGGATTTTATGGAAAATTTTTATCGCCTTTTTTTTTTTTTGATTAAGTCGTAATTTAATTTAATTTCATTTTTTTTATCCCTCAGGTTAAAAAGAAAAAGTTTTTTTTTTTTTTTGACAAAGGAAAAAAATTTTTTTTAAAACTTTTTTTTTTATTTTTATTACGTTAAACTTTTTTTTTTTTTTCTAAAAGTCTGATGCAGGTGGAAAATAACCTTTAAGGTCATAATACAACCGCACATAAACAAACACAAACGAATGATAACAAAAGTTTTTTATTTATTTATTTTTTTTTTTTGCTATCCGTAAAAAAATTTTTCTCTTTTTGAGCCATTAACTCTCTCGTGATTATTATTATCATCGTCTCTCCGTTTGTTTTCTGTTTTTTTTGTCCCTCTCGATAATACATAAATAAATAAATAAGATCGAGCAAAGTCATCATCATAATTATCGAAAAAATAAAAATATTATTATTATTTTTTAAATCGTTTTGCTAAAATCATTTATTTTTTTTCCTCGTATCGGTCACGAAAAATAATGAAAGAAAAACGTTGTTAATTCCACGACAAAACCGCACAAAAAAAAAATCAACGATATTTTGTTATTCTAATGACACTGAAAAAAATTTCACAAAATGTTTAGAGTTTGTTAAAATAATAATAATAATTTTTTTTTTCGAGTCATGGCGATGACGACGACGATGATGATGATGATAATTTTTCGTATTGTTTAAAATCAAATCAAAACTTAAATTATGACGTCATAATTACTATTATTATTATTTTTTACTTCGTTAGGACTATCCGATTCGTGTTTATCGATTCCTTTTTTTTCTCCTCTATTTCTTTTCCGTTTCCTCTTTTCTTTATTTTTTTCCCCGTCTATTTCCGGTTTTCTCACAAGTTCACATCATTTCAAAATAAAAAGATTTAAAGTGTGATATAATATTAAGGGATGAACGAATCCGATTGATTATGAATGAATATGTTAAAAAGGTCAAAGTTCGTATAATTTAAAAAAATTATTTATAAATTATTCTGGACATATTATTTCTTTTTTGGGTGTGGCAATTTTAAAACTCCAGAGAGAGAGAGAGAGAGAGAGAGAGAGAAATTCGTTTATAAACATGTTCGAAATATAAAAATTTTTTTTTTGTTTTGAAAATTATGTTTTTGTTTGTTGTTTGTTTGTTCGTGTTCCGATCGATGTGTTTGTTAATGACGTAGGCGATACATTTTTTACACGTACAAAAAAAATAAGAAAAACTTTAATTTTCTGTCTGATTTTTTTTTTTTTCCTTAACTCGTATTAAATAAATTAAAGAGAGAGAGAGAGAGAGGTAGGACAACAACACACAAAGACACACACACACACGCACACACACGCGAAACATAATAAATCATTATTATTATTATTATTACATCGAAAATTAAATGGCGGAAAAAAAAATTGCAAATTTACAAAACATTAATAAATTATTTATTTAAATCAAACGTGGGATTATGAATTATTTTTTTTTAAATATGTTGTTCGGTTTCATTTCGAGGAAAACAGTCCAGTCAAAATTCCAAAATATTAATGATAATAATAATGATATTTTAAATAAAATCAATTTATTTACATCGATATAGTTGGCACGGTGACTAATTTTTTTAAATATTGATATATCGTTATTATTTTTAACTTTCGCCATATTTTAATATTTATAACGCGTTTTTAATAAGTTAAAATATTAATAATAATAATAATAATAATAATAATAAATAAATACATAAATAAATAAATAATGTGCGTTAATGTTTACAAGGTGAAAACGCATTTGGAATTAAAAAAAAAAAAAACGTAAATGGGAAAAGAAAATTTTTTTTTTAAATTATAAATTGGCGCCATTTTTATTTTAAACTTTTAAT
>NW_002987783.1:117582-119260 GCF_000006295.1 Pediculus humanus corporis | reverse complement strand
AAAAAGAAATGAAATTTTCCAGAATATTTTGTTTTTTTTTACCTGTAAAAAATCAATAATTATTTATTTAATTATTATTATTATCTTATATACATATATTATTCAAAATATATAGATATGTACATAATATTATGTATATTAAAGGTTTAAATTAATAAAAAAAAAAAAATTTAATAATTTTTTGCTGTAGACAAAAAAAAAAAAAAAGAAAAAAAAGAAAAAAAAAGGAAAAACTCAAACTTGTTTTAACAAAACCTTCGAATGAGAAAGAGAGAGAGAGAGAGAGGGAGCGAGAAAAACTTGTTTTTAATATAATTATAATGTTTTTCATATTATATATACATATATATTATATATTTTTTTTTTAATATTATTATTATTGTTAAAAATAAATATAAAAAATATATTTTTGGCGCCAAGCGAATTTTTTTTCTTTCAAATTTAATGACTAAAGAGAGGCTTATGGTCATTATAAATAATCGAATTCGGATTTTTATTTTTTGTATCGAAAAAAAAAATTTTTCGTTTTTTTTATTATGTTGGTAACGATCGTTTTTTTTCCTCTCGTTTCACTTATTCTTTAATTTTTTTTTTTTATTTATTTTTTGTCTTCCTCGTTTATTTTTTATTTTATTTGGAATTACAGGTAAAAATATTAAATAATTTGAAAAATGACGTTTTGGGAAAGAGGAGAAAAGGGAGGGGGCGGAGGGGGAGAAAATTTTAAATTATTAATAAATAAAAAAAAAATTACTGCTACGTTTTTATGCGTATAATGTATATGAAAATTTGTTAAAAGTTTACAAAAAAAAATTATTTCTTTTAGTTTTTTTTTCCAGTTTTTATTATTTTTCATTACGTCACCCGCATTATTATTATTATTATTAATATTATTATTATTATTATCATTATTATCATTATTATTATCGTACGTAACATTTTCGTCGATGTAACTCAGTTAAAAAAATTTTAAACAAATAATATTTTCGATGCTTTAAATACGTGTTATTATTATTAACATTGTTTAATAATTGAAAACAAAGATATTTAATAATAATAATAATAATAATAATTATTATTATTATTATTATTATTATTATTATCATTATTATTATCGTACGTAACATTTTCGTCGATGTAACTCAGTTAAAAAAATTTTAAACAAATAATATTTTCGATGCTTTAAATACGTGTTATTATTATTAAAATTGTTTAATAATTGAAAACAAAGATATTTAATAATAATAATAATAATAATAATAATAATAATAATAATAATAATAATAATTATTATTATTATTATTATTATTATTATTATTATTATTATTATAAATGAGATGGAAAAACAAAAACAACAACAACAACAACAACAATAGAAATTTAAATAAAGTTTTTACAATTAAAAAATTTTCAATATTGACACAAAAATTGTTTTTATAAATAAAAAGAAAATCGATCAACAGGTTTTTAATTTATTTTTTTCTCATTATTATTATTATTATCATTATTATTATTATTATTATTATTATTATTATTATCATCATCATCATTTATTAAATTACGGAGAAGGTAAAACGCGCACAAACCTACTCTCGTACGCATATTTATTGAATTTTATAGGTGTCGAATGAAAAAAAATGATTTATTAAAAAAAAAAAAATTAATAAAATAATGGGGG
>NW_002987783.1:116385-117484 GCF_000006295.1 Pediculus humanus corporis | reverse complement strand
TAAATAAAAAAAAAATTATTTTTTATTTCGGGAAAAGGGAGGAAGGAGGAGGGCGTTGGGAGGAGGAAGGAGGTAAGGGGCGTCGGGAGAGGAGGGAGGAGGTAAGGGGCGTTGGGAGAGGAGGGAGGAGGTAAGGGGCGTTGGGAGAGGAGGGAGGAGGCGTTGGGGGAGGGCAAAGGGTTAAATAAAAGATAAAAACGAATCGTCCGTTTCAGGTGTTTTTTTTTGGGTCGTTTTTTCATTAAGAAACAACATATAATGAAATTTTTTCGAAAATTGAAAAAAAACGCCGGTTTTAAATTTATAAAAAAAAAAAAGGTAAAACAAAAAAATTTAATGAAAAGTTTTTTTTTTTTAACGGAAAATATATAATAATAATGATAATTTTTCGATAAAATAATAATAATAATAATTTAAATTGTTTTAACGTACGAAAAAAAATAAAAACTTTTTTTTGGTTTTTAATAATAAAAAATTACGTTGATAAAATTATATTCGATGGTTGCCCCCTGACAAAAAAAAAAAAACTTTTCAAACCGCTTGTGACCTTTGCCCTCGCCCTACATCCCTTTCCACAATTTTTGTTTTTTTTTTTGGTGTCTTTTTTTTTTATTTATTTTATGTTTTTTCGTGACAATAAATTTTTTTTTCCTTGCCTTTCTCTCGAAATTTTTTTTTTTTTTTTAACGATGTAGTAGGAGGTGAGTAAAAGGAAAAAAAGAAAAAACGTCGAGACTAATTTACACACAGGTAACCAAATAATTTAATACCAACGTGATTAATTGTATGGAGACGTATAAAAAAAAAAGAAAGAGAATGAAGAAAGGAAGGTGAAAGGTGAAAGAAATAGGAAGGAAGAGAGAGAAAGAAAAGAAGGAAAACAGAGAGGGAAAGAAAGAAAATAAAGGGAGAGAGAGAGAAAGAAAGAGAAAAGGATGAAAATAGAAGGGGAAAGAAAGAAAATATAAAGAGAGACAGAGGGAAAGAAAAGGAGAAAAAGAGACAGAGAGAAAGGTAAAAAAAATGGCGACGTGTAAAAAAAAAATTTTATATTTCAATCTTGAAACTTTAATGGTTTCAAAAAAAGGCGTTTTTTCGC
>NW_002987783.1:100550-116365 GCF_000006295.1 Pediculus humanus corporis | reverse complement strand
GTTATTAAAATAATAATAATAATAATAATAATAATAATAATAATAATAATAATAATAATAATTTGTTTTTGTATTATCAAATAATGAATTTTAACTTTGTAAAAAAAAAAAAAAAAGAAAAAAACATTCGCACGTTTAAAAAACGCAAAACACGAAAATAAAAATGGCGCCGACGTGTATTGCAAAGTCATGTGGGAAATTGTTTGTTTTTTTTTTTTTGTTTTCTTCTCAGAATTCATCTTTACATCATCCATATCTTAAAAAACGTATGTTTACATACATGAATTAATTCATTTTGTTTTTTTTTCGCACTGTTTGTTTAACAAAAGTTGACATAAATTTTCATGTGATAAAAAAATTTTTTTTTTTTTTTTTTCAATTTAACTCTTGTTGACTCATGTTAATAAGTTTTTTTTTTTTTTTTCCATGTTGTTGTTGTTGTCGTTGTTTTTGTCGTCATCGTTTCGCACTACCAAAGTATACCTACCTGAAATAAAAATAATAATAATAAAACCAATGAAAAAAAATTATTTTTATATAAGTTTTATAGAAATTATTTTCTCTTTCTAGAATTTTCTATAAATTTTAAACGTTAAATATTCATCATAAACATAAATAAAAATTTTTTTTATTACTTTTCTGGCGTTTGTTTGTTTGTACTCCAAAAAAAAATTTCTTCTAATATTTAAATCAAGAAAAATTTTTTTAAAAGCAGACGATACATATTTTTTTTTTTTCATTTATTAAAATATTTATTTACATAATATAGTAAGTAAATAAATAAATAAATTTTTTTCCGGACCATTTTACCGCGGGTATTTTTTTTATTAATTTGGCTCCACCTCGTATGAACTTTAAAATAATTTTTTTTTAAAAATAAATAAATATTAAAATGAAACAAACGATTGTTAGTTGTTTGTTGTCGGTGAAATAATAAGGTCTTAGGTTAATCCATTGTTAAAAATATATAAGGTCGATGCTATAAAAGGTTTTGACATAATTTTTTTTTTTTTCTTAAAAAAAAAAAGATATGAATGATTATTTAAATTTTTTTGTGAGAAAAAGAGAGAGAGAGGAAATGAAAGGAAAAAAAAAAAAAATTTTTTTATGGTTATTTAAACGTGTTTGTTTTTTAATATTGACGTCATAGAAATTCCATTTTCCCTTTTTAAATATTATTATTATTTGAATTTGTAATCAAAATTTTCAATAATCTTTTTTTTCTCCTTCTTCTCCTGCACTAAATAGATAGATAAAAGAAAGAGTGAGAGAGAGAGAAAAATTGTAATTTCCTATTTTTCGTTTCGAAAAAAAAAATCAATTTTTAAAAATATATATATATATATATATATATATATATATCTAAAATATTTATTGATTTTTTTTTTGACGTCATAAACCGATTCAATCAATGAAACCAGATTTCGAAGTTATGACGTCAATATTTTTCATAAATAAAAAAAATTTTATATATAAAACTAAATATAAATTTACGACGTTTGAGTGTGTGTGTGTACTTTTTTTGTAAATCGATGGAATTTTCGACAAAAAAAATAAAAAACCGAAAAGAAAAATTTTTAATGGATGAAAACACGCACGCACGCACGCACGCAATTACCCACACGCATGCGTAATGTTTGGGCATTTAAAAAGAAGGAAAAACGCACGTTTGCGTTACGAAATCATAAACGATTAATATCTTTTTTAACCTGGGAATTTTTTTTTTTGACTACCGCACTCCCCCTTTTTCGCTGACGTATTTGCGTGTTTTAGTTAGAGATTATATATTTTAAATGATTGATTGATTGATTGACTGATTTTTTTAAAAAGAAAACTAAAAGTCCGTAAAACATAAGGAAAAAAAATTTTATTAATTGAAATAATAACTGGAGATAGTCGTTCTCTCTGTTTTTTCCCTTTCCCCCTTCCTTCCCCACATTATTTAATATTATTACGTTTTATTAAATAATAATAATAATAATTATTATTATTATTAATTTAATACGATATAGAAAAAGCAAAAAATAAATAAGTTGATTTGATTTATAAAAGAATCAAAAAAAAAAATTAATAACGTTAAAGTTTCGTCATTTCATTTATTTATTTATTTCTTAACTTTATTTATTTATCAATTTTTTTATTTATTTTTTATAAATAATAATAATAATAATAAAAGAAAAAATATCAAATTAATTTGTAATGAAATTAAATCCCGCACGAATTCACGCACAAAAATAAATAAGTATTTCTTTTTTTTTTCTCTCTTCCGATTTATTATATAAATATTATTATTATTATTTTTATTATTATTATTATTATTATTATTGTTATTAATTTTATTTATTTTTATATGTTTTATTTTTTCGTTTTAACTCCATTTTTTTTTTTAGGTATTTCATTTCAAAAAAATAACAATAAATAATATAAATTAAATCGAATCAAAAAAAAAAAAAAACGTCGTTAATCATAAATCGTATTCGATCAATAAAAATTATTAATTATCATTATTAATTAAATTTTTATTTATTAACCTTTATCAGTCACCTCAAAAAAAAACCCTAAGAATTATCAATCATTATTATTATTATTATCGAATAAGTATTTTATTATTTTATTTATTAATATTTATATATTATCGTAATGTTTTCTCATATTTTTATTATCATTATTATAAACTATGAACAAATAAAAAAAAATGGCGAAAATCTTTATGTATGCGTTTTTTAAATTTTGATTTTTTGACCGACGCGTTCTATTTATTATAGCGCTATAAAAAGAAAACAAACGATTCATTCGAGCTATAACCATTAAATAAGTATTTACTGAAAAATTTAAAAATTCCTACATGCATAAAAAAAAATTATGACAGCACCTGAAATATTTTATTTAATTATTTGTATATATCATAAATCTTATGATAACCTTTTGACCTTTACCCCTCATCTTATAAATTTTTATTTGTATGAGGGGAGGGGAAAGAAAAAAAATTATAATATTTTTTCACATACGCCACATCAACTTTTTTTTTTCTTTGTAAAAAAACTCTATATAATTATACATTTTCAACATCCACGCTAAATTTATAGCATTCTGATAATAATAATAATTAATTAATAATAAAAGTAATAATGATTATTTTTATCATTATTTCATGGTAAATTTAAAAAAGAAAGAAAAAAAAATTGTTTCAACTACTGCATGTCAATTCATAAATAAATTAAAAAGGCATTGATAATTAATAATTAAATTAATTTAAAAGGTTCGTAACAATAATAATAATAATAATAATAATAAAACCAACTCGTGCGAAAGAAAATGGGAAAAGGGGGTAGGAGAAGGGGAAATAAAAAAACGAAACCTTTAATTATGTTAAAAATGATTAAAAAGACAATTTAACGTAAATAATTATCGTACGAAATTGATACACGCCATGGAAAGAGACAGATAGATAGAGAGAGAGAGAAGAACGTAAAAAAAAATGGCACGCACGTGTGAAAATAATAATAATAATAAATAGGTAACGTGGCGACGACACGGTTTAAAAGCTCACCGATGAGAAAACACACACACACACAATCGGTGGCATTAATACCGCCACATTGTTAATTAAAGGATCCAAATAAATCGGTAGGAGGCTGTCGTCGACGACGACGACGACGACGACGACGACGACGACGACGACGAGCTCTTACCCCGCAGGAAGTTTAATATAGAACAAAACTTATAAGATTAATTTTAAGCTTTTGCGGTTTTTCGTTAAATTTGGTTGTTTAGGATGTGAAATTTGTTTTTCGTTTGTTTTCACTTTGATGATAATATTATATAAATATTAATTGATTTATCAATAACTTGCGTGTGCGTGTGCGTGTGCGTACGTTTGTTGCTGCTGCTGTTAAAGCCGATCCTTTTTTTTTAGGGCCTGATATTAATTTTATAAGGAAGATGTCTGTCTATTTACCTGTCATTTATTTTTTTATTATTTAAAAATTTTCAATTCTTCCTTCTGCATCTAATAATATTCTTTTGTTTGTTTGTTTTCTTTATTATTATTATTACCTTTTTTTTATCATTATTATTATTATTAACGATTCGATTGTTTTATATTTTCTTATTATTATTATTCTTATTACCTTTCACCTTTTATATGAAAGAGATTCATCTTTTGTTTTTTCTATTGTCTTTCAAACGTTTGATTGTTTTGATTTTTCTTTTTTAAACAAGAGATTCGCAATTGGTTTTTTTTTTTTTTCATCTCTTTTATCATCATCTCGTTGTTGTTGTTGTTGTTGTTAATACATGTGCATTATTTAATATTTCCACCCGCAATTAATCGGTGGTAGGGGTTTTAAAAAAAAAATAATTAAGATTTTGTCGCGGGATACAAAAAAAAAGAGAAATTTGATTAAGGGGGGAAATAATCCTTTGAGATGCTGCGTGAAGTTAATCCGGATTATTTAAATTTAATGAGTTTAAACAATGACTCGTCTTTTTCTTTCTTTGTTTTTTGTTCTTTTAATTTTTTAATAATATTAATAATAATAATTTGATTAATTTATCTAATTAAAAACAATAATAATAATAATTTTTTTTTTTTTTTGATTTAACAAGATTAAAAATTGAATTTTTTTTAAAATAATGAATACATATATCATTATTATTATTATTTACATAATTCTCTTAATCATCTTATTACCTCTCCCTACCACCTCTCTCGTTATCACCGCTATCATTTTACCGCCTCGTACCACCATTTTTAAAAGAATTTATTTTATTTCGATCGGTTGCTGTCTTATTGTTATTGCGGTTAATATGGCGTTTGTACGATTTGAAAATTTATTATTATTATTATTACTTCGCTACTTTATTTTGCTATTTTATTAACTAGAAAACTTTTTTTTGTTGTTTAAAAATTATTTTTGTAACGTTTAAAGGTTTTTTTCTTTCTCTCTCTCTCGATAACCTTTTAAATCATCTCAACGTACTCAATGCTCTCATTTATTATTATTATTATTATTATTATTATTATTATTATTTGAACGATGAGAAAAAAAAATTCGTTATTAAAACGTGGAGCGACGACCCACAAAAGGAAGAACGCTCTAGAAAAAAAATTTTTCTGTTGTTTACATAAAAAAAAAAAATTTTAAAAAACGTTGCATTTAAAATAATAAAATTTGCATGTCTTATAATTGTTCAAATATTTGTTTAGTTAGATGTTATTAATTTAGATTACTTGACATGTTAAAGATACATAAAAATTTATTAATGTATCTTTAACTCATTATTATTATTATTATTATTTTTCGAGTAAAGTATTTATAATTCGTACGAGGAGTTTTATAAGTAAAGCGCCAATTAAGTGAATAAATTTTCCTCTAATTAATGTAATCAGGTCGATTTTATTTATTTTTTGTTTAAATGAATCATTTTTTCTATCTCTCTCTTTCTCTCTCTCACACACACACACAGATCTTAACAGTTGAGTCGATTCTATTTTTTTTGTTTTTATCATCATCATCATCGTCATCGTCATCGTCGTCGACGTCATTGTGCTTTCTTTTTTTTTAAAAATTTAAATTTGGTTAAGTTGTGGCATTAATGACTCAGTTTTTCTCTTTCTCTCTCTCTCTCTCTCTTTTTTTTTAAATTACGCCAACGCCAACGACCATTTTTAATTTTTAGTTTGATTCATTTGTTTAAACAAAAAAAAAAAAAACGGCTGAGAATTTAAAGAAAAACAAAACGGAAATTGTGTAGCGTCGCGTCCATTCTCAACCGTCTATAACTTAGCTAAACCTCATCGAATCCGTTACATTAATTAAAAAAATTTTTTTTTTGCTGCCAACACAACAAAAAAAAAAAACTATTTGTTTGCAATAAACTTTACCTTACAAATTTATATTTTATTTTTTTTGGGGAAGGGGCTTTCGTTAATAAAAACAAAAAAAAAATTTGATTCCCATCATCAAAATCCCTATGATGCGATTATTTAATTTTTTTGTGCCCCAACCCCCCCCATACTGCGCAAAACGACAACCCTTTATTTAAATAAGTATTAATAATAATAATAATAATTAAAATTTTTTTTTTTCGTTTCAGGTAAGAAGTAATAAAAAAAATGATAAAACGATTGATTCAAACGAGATTTTTTTTAGTAAAAAAATCATTCCACGCTCCCCACGTAAGTAAAAAATATTTCAAACAATTATTTCACTTCCCTCCAACCCAACGCCCTCCAAAATTTTTTTTTTTTTATTTAAATTACATTTTAAAAACATATTAATAATTAATAAATAAATAAAAATGTCGTTTTTGTCGATCGTTTAAAACAAAACAAAAAACGATCAGTACAATCAATCAACGTCAATTTACAAAAAAACCGGAAATGAATTCGCGAAATATGTTGTCGAATCTTGTCCAAACATGTTTTTACTTGTTTTAACCACGTGCAAATTAAAATTACAACAGGTAGAAAATTGTTTTGTTTTTTTTTTTTTTAAATGTCATTCGATAATAGTGTTGATTAAATTTGATAAAAAAAGGTGTGAATTAAGGGTAGGAGAAGAGGGGGTGCGAATTTAAATTTTCCCGTCAATTTTTATTTATTTATTTAATTTAATTATTTATCGTAAAGTTTTTTTTTCTTTAAATTTAAATAAAACGCATTTAAATATATATTTGTTTATAAAAAAAAAAAAAAAAACTCGATGATTTTGTATATTATATGTCATTTATTCAAGTGAAATTCGATTATAATAAGTAATAAGATACTTATAATGATCAGCACCAAATGAGATCAGTTATGAAAGTAATAATAATAATAATAATAAAGGAATTAAATACGATCCCGTATTAATTTCTCTGCTTTAATAAGCAAGATGGAATTAATCGAAGTTTTGCCCCCTTCCCCCCTCTCTATCCCGATATTCGTTTTTCATTTTTTTTTTTTTTTTTTTTTGTTAAACGTTTGCCAGATTGTTTTTTTAAATTGAGAGTGAGAGAGAGAGAGAGAATGACGTTTTGTTTTTACGTTATATTATCATTATTATTATTAATATTAATAAATTTTTTTTTAATTATTTATGATGTAAATTATTCCAACGAATCATTTATTTTTATACGGCAAATGGGTTCGGTTTTATTATTATTATTATTATTATTATTATTATTATTATTATTATTATTATTTTAAATTCTTTTCTTCTGCTAAATGTTGTTATTGTGTGACGTAGAAATACATTTTCCTTTTTTTTTTAAATATAAAATACGTGATGTTTTTAATTAATAAAATTTTTTTTCGCAGGTGTTACGATCTATAATAATTATCCTCGATTCAATTTTTTTTTTTTGGTTTAAAATTTTCACGTTTGGTTTTCTCCCTCCCCTCTCCCCACTCTCCCTCTCCCTCCCTCTATCATCATCATCATTATTAAATTTCAAATTATTTTTTTTTTTTAGTGAGAGAAAAATAGTAAAAAAAAATTTGTTTGTTATTACTATTTATTATTTTCGTATTGAATTTAATTTGTGACGTCGATATTCATTCATTCATTCATTCATTCTATCATTGTTTTATTATACTTTTAAGAAAATGAATGGAGAAAAAGCAAAAGTTCTCCCCTTTGAAAAAAAAAAAAATTTTTTTTTGTGATAACGAACGATCTCATCACGCCCCCCCAAAAAAAAAAAAAAATTTTTTTCTTCCCATTATTTAATGGCGCTTGCGTATTAACGGCACATCCATTAACTGTTTAATGATGTGTGCCACGATTTTCATTCTTTTTCGACACTTTTCTCGAAGGAAATGATAAGAAAAAAACGAAAGAATCGGACTAATCGATATATATTGATAACAACACGATCGCCGATTAATTAAAAATTTTTTTTTGGTAAAACCGTTCGAGATATTCAGGAACGGTAAAAAGGCGCCATATTTATAATTAAATCACTTTCGATTCCGAAA
Source organism: Pediculus humanus corporis (assembly GCF_000006295.1). Lineage (NCBI taxonomy): Eukaryota > Metazoa > Arthropoda > Insecta > Psocodea > Pediculidae > Pediculus > Pediculus humanus. The sequence goes on along the minus strand of NW_002987783.1, from coordinate 108,402 downwards.
ATTATCATTATTATTAATAAATATTTACCCCGAAGAATTTTTAATTTTTTTTTTTGAAAATTTTTTAATCAATGTAAATTTTCTTGTTTTTCCAGATAATTTCTTTTATTTATCATTATTATTATCATTGTTATTATCATTATTATTTTTTTAATCTTGATAAAAGCAAAATGAAAACAAGTCGTCGTGAAAATGAATAATAATAATTTTTTTTTTGAAATTTCGAATCCGACATTTTGAAAAAAAAACAAAAAAATTTCAAAGGTAATAATAATAAAATGGCGTAACGAAAAAGTTTGATTTTTTGAAATGATGACGTCATTAAAAAGAATTTTAATTAATTTTAAAAGACGTTCGAACGGTTTAACTAAGGTTAGAGGAAATCGGTTGAAAAAAAGGGAATTTTTGACGGTGGATTCCAAATTCCCACGACGGTAATTTTTTTGTGGTTTATTTGTTTGTTTGTTTCCGAAGGGTAATAAATAATTTTGTCGAGCATGGAAAATTTTTTGGGCGGTGACAAAATCAAAGATTATTTTTTGAAGATCTTTAACACTTTCGTCCATTTTTACTGTTGTTGTCTTTTTCTATTGCCACGATCGTTTTTTATTTCTACTTCGTTTCTTTTTATCAATCGACCGAAAGTGTTGTTTGTTACCTTGTTTTAATAAATTGATATTTTCACGCACGTTTGTATGAAAAAAATTAAACAACAACAACAACAATCGTTTGTTTGCACGTTTCGGTCAGGTTTATGAGTAGAATATTCAATTATCTTTGATATACATTTATATATAAATTCGCCGCTTTCTTTTTTTCTCGAATGAAACGGTTAACGAAATAGATAGATTGATAAATAGATAGATGAATAGATAGATGGATGGTTGGATAATTATATTTATAAAAAAAAAAAAGATAAGAATGAAAATGAAAAAAATTTTAGATTTAATAATAATAATAATGGTGAAATCTTTGTTGAATTACAAAAGAAATATTTATTTATTCGACATTTTGAGATTTATTATTGATTTACGATGATTACAAACCAAACGATGATGAATGAATGAATGAATGGATGAATGCGTATTGTGGAGTTGGAAAGAAGAAAAAAAATATTTTATGGATTATTTTACGTGCGAATATAAAAAAAAAAAAAAACGTGGAATTATTATTTTATTCTATGGCGAGAGGGGAGAGGGAGGGTTATAATTAATTGATTTGGAAAATGATTAATTAAAAGTTTTATCTTAACCTTAATTATTAAGGCGCCAAGAGGGCCAACAGGAGAAGGTTTTCCTGTTGTTTTCATCTTCTTACCTGCGAAATTTGCTGAAGGATTAAAACGAAAAAAAAAGATTTTTTTTTGTTAAATAAACAAAAAACTCTTTTGTTTTTAAATCTGATTCACTATATATATTGACTACCTAAGCTCGATCATTCCCTCCCCTCCCCTCCCCTCCTCCCTCTCTCTCTCTCTCTCTCTTTCTCTCTTTTTCTTAAATATTTCTCTCCGTTTCTCTCATTATGCGTGTCAAAGCATTTTTTTTTGTTTTTGTGACTTGCGAGAAATAAGATTCGAAAAACAAAAAATAAAAATAAAAAAAATTTTCTTTTTCTTCTAAAATTAATAATAATATAATAATAATAAAAATAATAATAATAATGAATCGAAAAGTGGAAAGTGACGTCATAAATGGCACGTCAATGAATATTAAAATCGAATCGTTATTAAATCAAATTTATAAAAACGCGAATAATCGGAGAAAGAAAAAAACAAAAATTTCGTTAAAAACGTGGTTTTAACATTTATAAAAATTAAGGGGGGTGCGGGAGGGAGGGAGGGAAGGAAGGGGGAAATCTTGCGTGAGTACGTGTGTGCGTATCACTGAAAAATTTTTCATCTTTTTTTTTTTTTTTAAGTTTCTTTTTCGTTAATTCAAAAATGATATATGTACTACACCCGTGAGTAGATTAATCATCGGCCCCCCGACTGTGATTACATTTCTAATTTTGATACCGTCACGATTACAAATGACAAATCACGAATAAAATTTCTGATATAACCGACCGCGTCCTACAAAATCTGCGGATGTGGTGGTGTTAAAGGGTAGAAAAGAGAAAAAAGAGAAAAAGAGAGAGAAAAGAATAGAGAAAAAAAGAAAAAAGATATCCAAAAAAAAAATTCGTTATAATAATAATAATAATAAAATCTCTTTCAAGGTTTTATCGTGATGGGTATCCAGCTGGTAATAAACTCATTGGCCCCCACAAAAACATCGATTATTTATATTGTTAATAAATTGAACGTAATAAAATAAAATAAAAAAAATTTTTTTTTTTTGACTACGCATAAAATTTTAGATTTTAAATAATAATGATAATAATAATAATAATAATAATAATAATAATAATAATAATAATAATAATAATAATAATATTAATAATAATAATATTTATCAAATCTAGTTTTTTTTTTATTGTTCTGGTATTGCCATTAGCACGATGCTTATACACTCAATGAAACTCGTGAAACCTGATTTTTTTTTTATTTTTTCTCGAATTGTTATTAAATTAAATAATTCTGAACAGTACCTTAAAATGTTCAGTATGATAAATCAGTTTGTGGAAAAAAAAAAACAAAAAAAACACGTCGCGGATTTAAAAAAAAAAAAAAAATTTTTTGTTTATCCACTTGTAATTCGTGTGACATAAATTATTATAATTATTATTTGAATAACTTGTTTTTTTGAATCCATTTCGACGTCGTTATAATGTTTTTTTTTGGAGAGGTAGGGAGGTACCTTAGATAAAACGTGGCGGTAGAAAAACGGGATGCGATGTTTGTTTTACTGATAAAAAAAATTTTTTTTTAAGATCGAAACCTCCTAACATTTTTTTTTCACGTGAATGTTTCGTTGGTCTGAATATTTTTAAAAAAAACGTAGCCCCCCTTTTCCCCCTGAAATTTTTAAAATTAGGCGCGACGTTCAAAATATTTAAAATATTTTTCGTTTCGCGTACAAATAAAAAAAAAAAAAAGAAACAACTTTTATAATTATTCAATAATTATTAAGTCATTAAAAAAAAAGTAATATTTCTTTTTTGGAAATTTTTTGGGGGGGTCTCCGAAATTTTTGAATATATTACTACGAATTACATGAAATAAACAAAAAATTGTATTAAATTTTTAATTATTATTATTATTTTGAATAATAATAACGACAACAACAACAACAAAAAATCAGGTTTTATTTTTTTTTTTAACGCGAGGTACAAGTTTTTTTTTTTTTGTATTTCGGGGGGGGCATGATAAGAAATAATAAATATTAATTTTTTTTTTTTAAATAACATTTTCGAAATGATAATGATAATTATTCGTTTGATACGAGATCCGTCTTTCGAATAATTTGCGGTCGAATAAAAAAAAATTTTTTTTTTGTAATAACAAAGTTCGCACCTGATTTAAATTTTTTTTTAAATTATCATAATCAGGTTTGTTGTTTTAAGGTAGACAAACTAAAATTTTAGTTAAAACCACGATGATGATGACGATCACGACGAGGACGAGGACGCTGCTACCACGAAAATTTTTTTTTTTTTTCAAATTTTAAATAATTATTTGTGTGCGTTTGTTAATTTATTATCTTTTGACGTCGTTTAAAACGAAATTGAAATTATCACCATCATCATCATCATCATTATTATTATTAATTAATTAATTAATTAATTTAAAATTTGATGTCGTTTATTGTTTTAAATTTTATTATCGATTCAATTGAATCGTGGAAATAGAAAATTATGTGGGTGTTGATTTCTTCGAACTTCGAAGTTGAAACCTTGAAAATGTCGCGTCCTCGACATTCAAAATCCATTGCCAATCGTCGTCAGTCAAATGTTTTTTTTTTATTATTATTATTATTTCGTAACTTTGTCCGCCATTTTTTTTTTTTTAATGACTAAATAAATTTTTCTTTTTATTTTTCCATCGATTTTTTTTCTTACCTCCTCCTTTTCCCCGTTTTCCTCCTCCTTCCTCCCTCCCGACACTTTTTGTCGCATCGAATCCTTACTTTTTTCTTTTGCTGTCGTAAATGTAAGGAAAAAAAGAAAAAAAAAATTTTTTTTTTACGATACCGAATGTCTAATGACCCGATTATAAAAGTAAAGGTCAAAATGTGCAAAATAATTTGGCAAAAGATTTTAATTTAAAAATTTAAAAGAGTCGTAATAAAATTCGTGCAAATTTTTCCTTTCCTTTCTTATCGAACAATGCAACGCAACAACAACAACAAACAAAAAAAGTTTTAATTTTAAATCGCAGAAATTTTTATATCAGAATTTTTATGACGTCATAAAATTTTTATTTTTCGACGTTACCTCATTCATACCGAAAAAAAAACAAAAAAAAAAAAACAAAAAAAACGTGGAAGCAATTTTTTTTTTTCTTTTCTTTTATCTCCGATATTGTTTTCCTCACGCATATGTTTTTTCTTTTTTTTTTTTACCTAACAAACGAACAAACTGTTTGTTACCGATATCTATATTATTTTCATCTCTAATATTTTTTTTTCTTTTTTTGTAGAAACGTGGAAACAATTCAAATACCAACATACCATTATTATTATTATTATTATTAATATTCTTTTAGGTGCTGCCACACATTTTTCATGTCTTCCATCTACGTACTATTATATTATATATATATATATATATATATATATATATATATTTATCTTTGTTTTACTTTTTCATTAACAGTCAATTATTCTTTTAAATTTACACCTGTGTTACACACACGAACTCGCCTTGAAAATGTGTGTGTGAGTGCGTGAGTCCCGTCAACTTTTCCTTTTTTTGACTTATTGTTAGGCGTATGCCCTTTTGTTAATATATAACTTCCCTTTTTTTCAAAAAGCAAATATTTTTAAATTTATTATCATCATCGTCGTCGTCTCCTCTCACAGGTAGTGAGTATTACCACGACCTTAAAAATATTTATTTATTATTATTATTATTATTATCTGTGATTCTTCGCCACCGTTTTGTTCAGCAGTCAGTCAGTCATTCATCTTTTTTCTAAGGTCGACGTCATTTACAACACACCTACAATCAGAGATTCTTCTCTTTTTTCTATTTTTCCTTCACTTTTTTTTTTATTACTCTTTTATCATCATCATCATCATCATTATTATTATTATCATTATTATTTTTTTCTCTCATTTACGGAATTTTCAAAACAATGATAAATGTTTTTAGTATATGCGATAATCATTATTATATCGATTGTGGGTTGTTGCCATTATTTAAAAGGATAACCTTCGGGCGTTTTGGCTTCCGTAATACGAACAAACTGCTTATTAAACCTAAACCTTACTACATACCTTATTGATTTAATAATAATAATAATAATAATAAACATAAAATTTATTATTATGTTTTATGTTTAACTTGTAGGCGATAGATAGGTTTTTTTTTTTTTTTAAACATAAAATTTTAGTATAAATTAGGAAAAGGCGTTTCGTGTTTGTTTGTGTTTGTACGAGTGTTTATTTATTATTACAAGTAAAACAAATTTGATATTTGTGTGTGACGTTTGTTGTTGTTATTATTATTATTATTTTGTATGTTTTGATAATATTATTTTAATAAAATTTCACTCCGGGAATAAAAAAAAAAAAAAAAAAACAAAATTTAGTAACGGGTAATTTTTATTATTATTATTATTATTATTATTGGGAAAATGATGATTGAACATGCAAAAATTGACAAACAGTGAAACGAATGTACAACAAACAACAAACAAGAAAAAAGAAGAAAAAAGGAAAACGTTTTAAAAAAATTAAAATACACAATGATGTAATTACTTTTTTAAAGATTTTTATTACGAGAAATTGAGTAATGGATTGAAAAAAAAAAAAAAAAAGAAAAAAAATTTTTTATTTTTTTTTATTTCCATTAATCGTCTTTTATTGAATGACTGAGTGAATGACTAAAAATTGATTGAGTGAATGAATGACATTCCATTATATTACCTACGCAAAAGGGGAAAAAAAAAATGTTTTTAAAAGCTTTTTAACTAAAATCAATCCATTATCATCGTAATCATAATCATAATAATCGTAAGATTATTATAATATTATTAATTTTTACGGTTGTCATTATTATCATTATTATTATTATTATTTATTAAATTGATAAAATAAAAAATGGCGATCGAATAATTAATTAATAAAAGTAATATTTATTAATTCGATGAAAAAAAAAAAATCCTTGATAATGGCCTGAATGAAATAATTTTTTTTTTTTCATATAATTATTGCTCACGTTGTTTGAAGCGTAGGTTGTTGGTTGTTGGTTGTTGTATGTAACTAGTTATGGTTGTTAGAGTTTGTTTGAAAATTTTTTTTTTTTTTTGATTTAACAAATATAGAATAGATTTAACAATTTAGAACACCTGGACCTGAATAAATAATAACGAAAAATGTTGATTTCCTTGGGAAATACAAACTACGTACGCGCCGCATACGCCATTTTCAATTTTTTTTTTTTTGTCAAAACGAATAATAATAAAAAAAGGTTGTTTGGGGAAAAATGTTTTGAAACAAAATTTCGCGACAAAATCTTTTACGCGTTTAATAAACGAATCGAATAGAAAACAAAATGGAGGATTAGTTAAAAAAAAAAAAAAATTTAAAAGTTTTACGACTTGACAAAAACGCAAACAAAAAAATTTTTTTAACACGTAAACCGTTGAAAAATAATAATAATAATAATACGACATACGTCACAAAGAAAAAAAAAACGATTTTTCATTATATTTTAAGTCGTAGTGTGAACAGCCAACGTCGTTTTTTTTTTTTTTTTTAAATATTATTATTATTATTATTTGGTGTTTTAAAAAAACTTTTTTTTTTTTGTTTACAAAATGATTTCTTTCGTAAAAATTTTTATTTTTTGTCGAAATGAGTCAACGCGTAATTTTTTTTTTGTTAAATAATAACTCGTAACGCACACGCACTAAAAAAAAAAAGAAAAACGCAGAAAGAGAGAGAGAGAGAAATGAAAATTCGTAAGGTTTTGTACGCGCGCGTTTTTTTTTTTTTTAACTCAACCAATGAAAAAAAAAAAAATGTGAATTTAAAATAGTGTAGAGTGAAAAGTAGGAAGGAAGGTGGCGATGTGAGTCAGTCAGTGTAATAATTATTTTGAAATTAATCGGTGTGTGTGTTGTGTTGTTTGTTTGTGTTTGTGTTTTGTTTTCTTCTTAAATCAGTAGTTGTTGTTTGTTATTCGGGTGAGGAGTGCGAAAGTTGAGAAATACTAAGAACGGTTATGAGCCAAAAAAAAAATTACGTGAAACAAACGCGAATTAATAATAAAGGATAATTTTTTTTTATTTTTTTTTAATTCGTATTTCGATCGAATTTTTTTTCCGTCCGCGCATTTACACACTCTCTCTTTTTCTCTCTTTTTATTTTAGTTAGATAAAAAGTGTTTAAAAAAAAAAAGAAAAAAAAAGGAAAAAAAGTTGAAGAAAATATCGGTTGTGATGCTTCATTTGTTTTACATAAGTTTTTTTTTATTTGCGGTAGGAGGAAATCTCGCATTTGGAAATTACGATTATCTCGATTCAGGTAAATTTTTTTTTATTTTTTTTGAAGGGGGGTGGAAGGAAGTTTAAGACCCTTAAGGCTTAGAATTTTTTTTCCTATTTTCTCCCCGCCCCCTATTATTGTAAAAAAAAATTTTCGCAAATGTTTAAAGGAATTTTTTTCTTCTATTTATTTTTATTATAAAAGGGGGAAAAAACGCGGCGTTTTTTTTTTTTTTTAATAAATAAATTATATTTTAA
>NW_002987783.1:95634-100530 GCF_000006295.1 Pediculus humanus corporis | reverse complement strand
ATTAAAAACTCATTTAAAAAAAAAAAAAACGAACGGACGAACGCTATGATTTTTTTTCTTTTTTATAGAAAACGAATTTTAAAAACCAGAATTTTTTTTTATAGCAAGAATTTTTTGTGTTTATAGCAACTAATTATAGCGTATCGATTTTATTGATCTCAAATTCTTTTATTTTGTCTCCTATAAATTTATAAATTATTATTTTAAAAAATTCACAACTTTGTAAAATATTTTTTCAAGCGCTATATTTTTTTTTTAAATTATAGTAAAACTATAAATTATTATTATTATTATTTTTGTGATTTTCATTTCAAGAAAGAAAGAAAGGGAAAAAAAATACGCGACGTTTGTTTGTCATTTTCGTTTGTTGTTAAAAACAAAAACAAAGCAAAAAATATTTTTTAATTTTTTTTTTATTATTTCGCGTTTTTTTTTTTTTTTAAATTTTTTTATAGCTTTCTATAGTACCGCTCGCGCTTTAATGAAGGAACATTATTGTTTGTTTTACATTCGTGTGTGCATAATTATTTTTTTTAAAACAAACAAACAAACGTACAAACAAAAGGACCACCATTTCTACAATAATTTGTCCTTGATTGATTTTATTAATGGTTTTTTTTATTTTTTGAAAATTTTTTTTTTTATTTCATTTTCTTCTACTATATCGGTAGCGAATGAGATTCTTGTAGCTGTGCGTGCCTGGGTGTGTCCGTGCGCGTGCGCGTGCCATTTGACCTAATTTTTTCCCAACAGTGAAATGTCACCTTTAACTGTTTTGCTGTTGGCGGTGGTTAAACTTTGTTTGAAAAAAAAAGTGAATTTTATTCGTACGAAACAAACGAAGTTTCTTTTATCATCATCATTATTATTATCAACACATTTTTTTTTCGTAATCGTCACACGAATCATCATCATCATCATTATTATTATTATTATTATTATTATTATTATTATTATTATTATTATAATTCGGCTTTTTCGTGTGCATTAATTAACGTGACAGTTTTTTATAGTTTAATAACTACTTTTATTAATAAAATTTTATTTAATAATTATGCACGAACGGTACTTATTCAAAAAAAAAACCGGAGCGAAATAAAATAATAATGATAATGATTGTGAAGATGATAATGATGATGATGATGACGGTGATGATGATTATGATGATGATGATAATGATGATTTACATTGAAAAAAAAAACGAGTTTTTACATTTTATTAATTTTTTTTTGTTTTTTTGTTTTTTTTTATTATTATTATTTTAAATTTAAAAAAAAAAGAACGTTTAGATTAGCAAAATAGTTTGAAGATAACATTAACGATAGCAAAACATATTAAACGAAAATAATAATAATAATAATCACGTGGAACCAACCACGGAAACATACCTGATTTTTTTTTTGTATTTAATTCAAGAAAATTAATTAAAATTCATTTCATGTGACGAAACTTTTTTTTTTTTTTAACGACTTTTTTTTTATTTATTTACTACAATGTCATAGTGTAATATTATTTCATGGTCATTATCATTTTTAATAATAATAATAATAAAATAATAATAATAATGATAATGATATCATTACGAAGACGTAAAATAGTTTACGGAAAATAAAAAAGGAAAAAAAAGAAAAAAAAAATTTTTTTTTGTTTAGTTTTATTCTATGAAAATTATTCAATCTTTTGTTTTGATTTTCATTCAGTGAATGAATGAATGACTGAATGAATGAATGAGTGAACGAACGATTCGAAATCATATTCACAAGGTTGCATATTATATGATTTATGTATACATATATACACTTTTTTTCACTTAATAAAATTTTTTTCTTTTTATAATTTAAATCTTTTATTTATTGTTAAAAAACATTAATTACAATAAATAGCAACAACAACAACAACAAACAATAAACAACAAAAATTTAACGTTAATAACTTTTAAAAAATAACAACAACAACAACTTGTTTTTATTATTTTTACAACGTTACAAAAAATAAAAAAAAAAATTTTCAACCGTTTTAAAAAAAGTTTTTTTTTTTTTTACGTAAATTTCCGGTTTTTATATATTCAAAAAAAAAAACGAAATAAATTTTATTATCATTATCATTATCATTATTAATATTATCATCATCATCATCATCATCATCATCACATTTATTATATATATATTTTTAAATTTATTATTTGAGAAAGCATTCGGGGTAAAATTATATTATAATTACTCACGAACATCCCGAATAAATTACAAAATTATTATTATTATTATTATTAAGGGAAGAGAGAGATAGAAAAAAAATTTATTAATATTATCATTATTATATATATGTATACGCATGTGCGTAAATGCGTAGATTTAGATGGAATAACAAGAGAAAAATTTATTAATAATGATAATAATAATATAAAAATCCAACCGTGGTTGATGAATTTGATGATATCGATACGAAATCACATTGTTCACATCATGATCGATTGTTTCGACAAAAAAATCATCATCATCATCATCATCATTATTATTATCATTATCATTGTCATTATCAATATTATTTATTATTATTATTATTGTTGGGTTTGTTATTTTAACAACGGGACTAAGTAAGTAAGATGAGAGTAATTTTTTTTTTCTCTCTTTATTAGACTTTAATGAAGTGTTTTTATAGGTAATAAATAATATGATTAATAATAATAATGATAATGATGATAATAATGATGATGATAATAATTATGATGATGATGATGATGATGATAATGATGATTTTCACATGGTATTTTATAGAAATTTATAATAACTATAACTACAATAAATCTTTTTTTTTGTATTTTATCTGATGATTATATGTTACCATCATCACGTTTTCATTTTCATTTTCTCATTTAAAAAAATTTATTGTTTTCTTATTTTTTTTTTCTTATTATTATTATTTTATTGTATTGTTAAAGAGAGAGAGAGAGGGGGGAAGAGGAAAAGGGAGAGAGATAGAAAGAAAGAGACAAAATTGAGAAAGAAAAAGAATGAGAAAATGATGCAGAGGAAAGATTAGAAATAGGAATATGGAGGAAAAGGAAGACGAGATAAAGAGTCATAGGAAAAAGAGAAATAGGAGAGAAAGTGGTATAAAGAGAGAGAGTTGAAAATAAGACAGAGAGAGAGAGAGAGAAAGAGACTGTAAAATAGATTTAGAAAGAAAAAGCGACAGTAACGAGAGAGAGAGAGAGAGAGGCTAGAAAAAAAGAGGAAAAGAGAAAAAGAATGAAAGGAAGGAAAAACTGAGAAAAGTGAGAGATATAGAGTAAGAGAAAAACTAGGAAAAGAGAGAGAGAGAGAGGGAAGAGATGTGATTGGAAAAAAAATTTTTTTTTCTTTTTTTAATTAAAGTTTCGACGAAACGTGTGTCGGTTGCACGCGCGTTTTTCTCTTTTTTTTTTTTTTGTTTTTCATTTGCCCTTTTGTTTATTATTATTATTATTATTATTATTTTGCTCGTTTTAATATTGCGTATTATTTTTTTTTTGCTGTCGTTTAAAATGTGGTTTTTTTATTTATTTATTATTTGCGTGAATTAAGTCGTTAAAATAAAAAAAAAAATGTTTAAATTAATAAATGGATTCGTAAATAAATAAATAATGTGATGCACAAGTTATTAATAGAAAAAAAAAAGAAATAAATTTTCAAATTTTACCGAATTTCAAATGGGCACGATTATATTGATTGGGCAATGGGGGGAAGGGGAGAGGGGTGAGGACAATGAGATCATCGGGTAGGGAGATATTTCGAAGGAGGGGAGGGGTTAATTTTTGGTTTATTCAGAAACGGAAAATTTTTTTTTGGCAAAGTCTTTTTTGTACGTCCTTTAATTTTTTGCGTAGGGGGGACCAAATTTTTTTTTTTGTGTTTGTCGAAATTAATTTTGGGAAAAAATTTTTAAATTCGTGAGGAGTTTTTTTTTTTTTTTTTGAATGACGCCACGTTTAAAAAAATTTTTTTTCTTCTTCTTCTTCTTAATATGATTCATTGAATTAACGATTTTTCATTTTGTTTTTTTTTTTTTGAATCGAATTCATTTTTTAAAACGTAAAAAAAAAAATCATAGAATTTAATTTTCACACTTGCGTGGGTATTTAAAAATAAAAATGTCTTTTTTTTTCTTTTCAAACGTTTCAAATTTTGTGCGAAATTTTTTTTTTTTTAGAGGACAATGACCTATGACTGTACCTCCTTCATTAACCCCCTACTACATCCCCGAGAACCGCCATATTTTTTTTTTTTTGATATCGTAATTATTTGTTCTTAAAAGACAAACAATCAACACAAACGAAAACAAAAATTTTTATACCTACAACAACAACAACAACAGAGCAGATAGAAAACCTTTCATCTTTTTAAATTTAATTTATTTATTAAGGTTTTATCGTGTAAGGAGAACAATAAAAAAAAAAAATTTATTTTTTGTTCCGAATTTTAAGTTCCCCCCATCTCTCTCATCTTTTCACTTATAAATGCTAAAATATTTAATTGTCTCTCTCTCTCTCTCTCTTTCTCTTTCTAAACGTGTTTTTTGGTATTTTTATTTCTCCGAAAAAAAATTTTTTGATAGAAAAATGATTGATAATCGTGTAATTAATTCAAAAAAAAAAATTCAAAATGGCGTTGTAGACTATGAAATGGACCATTTAATTTAATTTAAAATTTTATTATTATTATTATTATTAATTTTTTTAGTTTTTCCTAATAATAATAATACTATGATAATAAAGATGTCTCGTGACACTTTAAAAAAAAAAAAAAAAAAACAACTTACAGTTTTTTTTTTATTTCCAAATTCCTACTAATTTAGTCACTCGTAAAAGCTCCATAAAAAAAAAAAATTAGAATAGAAAAGGTTGATGTTTAAATTCAT
>NW_002987783.1:92866-95574 GCF_000006295.1 Pediculus humanus corporis | reverse complement strand
AGAGAGAGAGAGAGAGAGAGAGAGAGAGAGAGAGAGAGTGACCCAAAGAAAAGAGGAATTGAAGACGATGGTAAAAAATTGGAAAGAATTTACGAGAAGGTGTAGGAGGATGAAGAAAAAATGGAAGTGGAAGGAAGGGAGTATAAAGATGATGATTTCTTCTTCTCCCACGTTTAATGGTTGATTTATTACCTATATAAAATTTCTTGATAAAAAACAAAATTTCAATTAAATATTTTGTCGTATATTCTTTTTTTTTTTTTTGTTCGTTTCACTTGCAATCGACTTGCAATCACCATCATCATTATTACTTGTGATATTATTAGTGTAAATAATTGAAAACGTACTTAATACGGTACTGTTAATAAAAAAAAATTTTGTAAAAGTCTGGAATTCCATTCTTTTAACTCGTTTTATGTTTCGTTAGGTTTCGGGTAGAATCAAAAATCAAAGTTTTCTTTTTTTTTCCATTTTTTTTTTCCTTTTTTTTTTTTTTTTTTGCAAGCTTTGCTATATTTTATTATTATTATTATTATCATTATTATTATTAGACTTGGTTTTAGAGTTTTAAATTTCGTTTCCATTGTCGTCGATATGTTTTTTTTTCTTTCTTTATTTCTTTCTTTCTTTCTTTCTTTTTTTTTCTTTCTTTTCGTGACTACGTTTTAGTCATTACAATAAAAAAAAAAAAATTTTTCAAATTGAAATTTTTACCAGCTGCGAGCTGTTTAACTCGGGATATTTAATTCGATATTGTGAAATTATTATTATTATTATTATTATTATTACTATTATTACTATTGCACAATCGAACCATTTTTCAAAAACCGACCTGCAATTAATATTAGTTGCCAGAATAAAATTTTTCATAATGAGAGCAATTGAATAACAGATGCGGATTCAATGAAAACTTTTTTTTTCTTTTTTTTCCCGTAGCAGCGAAATGGTTTTTTTACTTTCTCTCTCTGCCCTTCTCTCTCTTTCTCTTTCCTTCTCTCTTTTCTCCTCTCGTTTTCCTTCTTTCTTTTAGCACTCAACCACCGCTCAACATCACCACATTATTATTATTTTTTTTTTCAAATACGGCGTAAATCTAGTTTTTTTTATTTGTCTATTGACACGTTTTTTTTAGGTGTCGATTATATAACGTATTCGTTACGGAATAAAACAGGAAGAAATTAATAAATAATATATGTATATTTTCAGACTGTGAAAATTAAATTATTATTATCATTATTAAAAAACTGGGAGGAGGAGAAATTATGGGCGTGAAAAAAAAAAAAGAAAAAAAAATCCCCGACGACGACGGGGAAATTTTTTTTTTTTTATTTTTTTTTCCCTCCTTCAGGTAAATTTTTTATTTATTTTAAATATGGCGGAAAATTTAATTAAATAATTTTACATTTTCTTTTTTTTATTATTATTTTTATACTGTTGCGGGAAGGAGGGAAGAAGGGAAGGAGGGAGATACGAGAAAAAGAAAAAAGAGAAAAAACGAAAGGGGAGGGGAAAAGGGGAAAGGGGGAATTTTAAAGAGAGCCAAAGGAAAATAAAATAAAAAATGAGAAAAAGGAAAAAAAAAAAGGAAAATTTATCATGACAATGGTTGTAATTTTTTCGGTAAATGAATTTTAATAAAAAAAAAGAAAAAAAATTACAAAGAGATTTTTTTTTTGCTAGCGTTTAATAATAATTTAAACTTTGATTCTTTTTTTTTTTATTTTATTTTATTTAAATTGTAAAAATTTTTCTTTTTTTTTCGTTTTTTTTTATTTCTTCAACAAATTTCATTTATTTAATATTTATTTTAACAAAAGTTTTCCCCTTCCCTCCCACTTTTTTTTTTTTTTTTGAAAGAGGAAAAATTATTCAGAAAAAAATTTTTTTTTACTTTTTATTTTATATAAAAAGATTTTCAATTGAAATAATTTTCATTTGAAAAAAAAAAAAATAAAGAAAAGGAAATGTTTTTTTTTTAAATATTTGGGGCCTTTTCAGGGCCTTTCGGATCGTTTTTGGGGCCCTCCTGCCCGTTTAAAGTCCGAACGTCGTAATAGTCGTGCGTTTGCGAATTCGATGCCGTAGAAAATTTCAGGTAATTTTGTTTTTTCCTTCTGTTATTAAAAAAAAAAAAGATGGCGGCCGAAATCACGTGATTATCGGTTAATTACATTTCGATTTAACAAAAAAAAAAAAAAGAACGATTGAATTTTTTTTTTATCGATACGAATAATTTTTCGATCTGTGATAAATAAAAAAAAAGAAAGAAAAATTTAATTTCGTAGGTTGCTATTTTTTTGACGTCATCATTTATATTTGTGACGTCAGAATTTTTTTTTCTTTCAATTTTTCGAAATCATTTCTTTAACCACGTTTTAATTACACGTTATTAAAAGTTTTTTTTTTTTTTTTAATTTATTATTACTAATATCTATTTCTCCGCGTCATTTCCTTTTATTTATTAGTTTTTCACCGGATGTTGTTTCTCCTGTTGTTGTTGTTGTTGTTTTCGTCGTTGTTCCTTTTCTCTCCTTTTTCTCGTCCTTTTTCTATATCCTTCGCAACCTTTGGAAAAAAATTTATTTATTTTTTTTCATTTCATTTCATTCGTCATCATCGGAAAATAAAATAAATGACGTGGAAATTTTTTTTTTTTTTATTTCTCCTCCCCATTTTTCGATCCGGAAAATTAATAATAATAATAATAA
>NW_002987783.1:90820-92846 GCF_000006295.1 Pediculus humanus corporis | reverse complement strand
TCTGTTTTGTTATTTTCCGCGTTTATAGAAAATTATTGGAATTCGATAAAATTTTTAAATAAAATAAAAAAAAATTATTTAATTTTTCGAAAAATCTCGGGAGGGAGAGAGGGGGAAAGTAGAGAAAGGGGTGGGAACATTAAAAAAAAAGTTTTTCCTCCACGTTTTCCGGATATCGATAATTGAAATGATTATTTTATTCATTTATTATAAAATTGTTTGTAAAGTATTCGAGTTATTCAAATTCCCACGAAATATTTTATCCATGTCGTTTATTTTATTTATGGGGAAGGGAGGAAAGATGGGGAGAATGAGGGGAGGGGGAAAGAAAAAAGGAAATTTCTGAAATCACATGGAAAAAAAAAACTTGATGGGGAGATTGTAAAAAAAGTTTTTTTTTTTTTAAATTTTTAATCGGAGTTTAAAACGTGGCGAAGAAAGCAAAAAAAAAATCAAAGGAAATAATATATTGAAAATTGATTTTTTTGTTCTTTTGTCAATCCGTTTTTGTTTGTTGTTTGTTTGTTTGTTTAATTGTATAAATTAATTTATAAATTTTTTATTTTTTTAATTGATGTTAAAAAAAAAAACTTTTTCTCTTTTACTTCTGGCATCGAATTAAAAGTTTCCATCAATTTTTAATTGGTTAATTTTTTTTTCTCTTTTTTTCTATTTCGTTGTCATTTTCTTTTTCTTCTGCTTTCTCTTAATCTCTCTCTCTCTCTCTTTTTCTTTCTGTTTTTTTTTTATTAATTTTTAAAATTGTTTTCTCTTTTTCTCTCATTTTTTCCCCCCTCTTTTCGTAAACTTTTATTTTAGCGTTTGCTCATATTCTTTTTACTTTTATTTTTTTTTTTTCTAAAGCCACGTTTTTTTTTTTTTCAATTAAAAACTTTGGAAGCCAAAATCTGACAGGTAGTAATTAACGTCGTCGTCGTTTTCGTTTTTTGAGTAATTGTTTTTTTACTTTATTTAAGGTAATATAAAGTAGAAGAAAAAAAATTTTTTTTTTTTAAATTATTAAATGATCACGATTTAAAATCGGGATAATTGCGACAGCCGACGATTTTTTTTTTTTTATAAACAATATACTTAATTAGCAATCGGGGGTTAAAAAAAAAAAAAAAAAAAAAAAAAAAACATTTTTCAAAAACATAAAATTTCGTTTTGTACCTTTTTTGGTTGAAAAAGTAAAAAAAAATTTTTAATGCGATTATAAAAAGGTTCCCATCATTATTATCATCATCATCATCGTCGTCATCATCATTATCATCATCATCATCATCATCACAGTTTTCTTTTTTTTTTTTATATGCTTTGCCGGATAAAATTTTGTGAAATGTTTATTATTAAAGTATATATACAAGATATTAAAACTTTTTAAGTTTAAAAAGTGGGGGGGAGGTAGAGTCGGAGGGGGGGGGTTAAAAAGTTTTATTTAGGGTCGAATTATTCGATTAAAAGAAAATTTTGAGTTTTTTTTATTGAGAAAAAAACGACTACTCGGCTTTTTTTTCAGTTATTTTAAGAAGGAGGGGAGGAGAAAGAAGGGAGGGGGATAAAGGGAGGAGAAATGGGAGAGACACTAAAATAGTGGGAATGTAAAAAATAAAAATAAAATAGATATATGGAGAAAGCTCACGAGTTTAGGTTTAATGCTTTTCCTGTGATTCCCTTCTTCTTAAAAAAAAAAAAAGAAAGTAATTTATTTTCTTTATTTATTTATTTCTTTGAATTTTTTTCGGTTCAAAGATTTTTTTTTCCTTTCTTTCTTTTTTTCTTTCTTTCATTCTTTTCTTCTTCTTTTTCTTTGTCCAGTTAAATTATTGCGAAGAGGAAAAAAAAGAAAAAAAAAACTATTTTTTTATTTTTTATTTTTTTTCCTTTTTGTTTCAATTAGTTAAGCTTTTTCTTTTTTTTTTTTTTTTAAAGGAAAAATAAAAAATAAACTCGAACTGGAATTTTGGAGTTTCTTTATTTTTTGGAAAACACAAGCAGAATATATTTGAAATAAAACAAATATGGC
>NW_002987783.1:62407-90800 GCF_000006295.1 Pediculus humanus corporis | reverse complement strand
AACGACCTTTGACCTCTGTTTATTAATTATAAAAACCCAAAATTTTTTAATTATATTAGCGAGTTTCATTAATTAGAATTTTTTTAAAAAAATTTTTCGATTGCGCCATTTTTTAATTTTTTTTTTTTATTTTTACGGTTGGTAAAACTGTTTTTTTTTTAAATATAATTTTTCATTATTATTATTATTATTATTATTATTATTATTATTATTTTATTATTTTTGTCGTCGTCGTCGTCGTCGAATCCAATATAAAATCTCCCAAAAAAAATTGTTTTTATTTATCAGTTTTTACATGATTAAATTTTTTGTCATCGTTTTTAATTATTATTATTATCATTATTATTATTATTATTATTTACATTCTATTAATTTAGATAATCAATAACCCAATTAATAAAAAATTTCCGGTCCCTTCATTATTATTATTATTATTATTATTATTATTATTATTATTATTATTATTAATTTTAAATAAACTTGTGAACGGATTATACGATTAAATCGAACGAATTAAAAATGGAAGAAACATCTTCTTACCGGATAATTCCAATTCGGCTCCTCGTCTTACGCCACGTTTTTTTTTTTTAATCATCTACCACGTTTGTTTAGTATTTACATAATAAGATTATTATTATTATTAAGATTTTGTGTTGTGAATTAAAAAAAAAAAAAAACGCGTAGTTATTTATTTCGCTTTGAATATCTTAATCAAGTTGTCTGATTCATTTTTTTTTTTTTTTGCTGCTGTTAAATAAAAAATGAGCAAAACATAAAATGATTTGATATATTTATCATCATTATCATTATTATTATTATTATTATTTAAATAAATAATTTAACGGTTTTATTTGATAAAAAATTTCTTTTCTTTCAATTTAAAACGAATTTTACAAAGACGGATATCAATTTTATTGATGGTTATTAAAATATATAAAAATAAATAAGAGCCAACGGTAGCAAAAAAAAAATTATTATTATTATTATTATTTTATTAAAAATTAATAATAAATTCGTTATCGTATATTTTTTATTTTATAGTCTATAAATTACGCTATAAATTTGTTATGAGAAAATATATATATATATTTAACAAACTATAAATAATATTATTATAATTCTCTCTCGTGCCAAAAAATATTTCTTTTTTTTTTTTTTACGTGATTGGAATCAATTTGATTAGGTTTATTATTATTATTATTATTAATCTATTGGAATTCAGGAAGTGATAAACTTACGTATTGAAAAATAATAATAATAATAATAAATTTTTGAAAAGTGTGAGAAAATAAATTTTTTTTTTTTTATAGGGCGGATTAAATTGATTTAGAAAGTTTTTATTATTATTATTATTATTATTATTATTATTATTATTATTATTATTATTATTATTATTATTATCATTAAAGGTGGAGAAGAAGGAAAAGCAATAGAAAAAAAATAATAATAATGAAACGATTAAAGGTGACGAATAGTTTAAAATTTTTTAGTTTATTTTATTATAATAAATAGTAAATATTTCGATTTGAAAAAAAAAAAACGTGGCATTAGATTGTTACGATTTTATGAATTGAATACTATAAAATATATAATTTGAAATTTTTCGATCGAAAATGTTTTTATTATTATTATTATTATTATTTTATGTCACCGTGATAATGACGTTTTTTTTTTTTTTTTAACGTGGCAATAAATTTAAAATTTCAAATAGTTTTTACCTTTTTTTTTTTTGCTGAATCGAAAAAAAAAAAAAAATTTGAATTTTTATAGTCGAGTCGATTTAATGTTAAATTCTTTATTTGAATTTTTGTTTTTTTTAAATTTTTATGACGGTTCAATCACGTCAAAAATCTCTATTTCCTCCCTCCCCCCTCGCTTCCGTTTCCGTTCCTTTCTTCTCAATTTTTTTTCACGCTCCCTTTAAAAAAAAAATAATAAAAAATTGATTAATTACACGTCGTGTAAAAATTATTCAATAAAATTTCAAAAAAAAAAACGATGCCCTTCGCGAAAATAAATTAAATTTTATTTATAAATATTATTATTATATATGCAACAATAAAAACGTGTCATTAGAATTATGTCTCTAAGTCAAGGTTAAAATCCGAATGCAATTCATATAAACCAACCATATCGTCGTTAATAAATTCGAAAGATTTTTTTCTTTTTTTTTTTATTCTGTAAAATAATTGTTTGCTTCCACACACACACATGCATTATAATCTTCAAATGAATGAATGCATCAATGAATGAATGAATGAATGAATGAATGAGTGAATGTTGGAATGAATGGAATTTATTATATATCCGACTCTTTTTCCTACACATACAAAATCAGTCCGCATTTTTTGTTTTAAAAAAACAGATTTTTATTTAATTAATTACGCTCATAATTTTTGATGGATTCCGCCTAAAAGCAGAAGACAAAAAACAACATTTTTTTAAAAAAAACAAACAAAATTTTATTACCAATAATAATAATAATAATAATAATAATAATAATAATAAATGGAATGCACGTGGAATGTGAAAAAACCTTGAATTTCCGCATAACAAATTCCAATTTAAAAAATTTTTTTTTTTTTTTTATGTTTTGTTAAATAAATAAAGTTATCAACAACAACAAAAAAATACCAACGAGTGAAAGCTTATCAATTCTTTAAAACTATTTCACTGATAATAATGATTATATGTGATAACGGGGAAAAAAAACAATAATAATAATAATAATGATAACGACGACGACGGTGATAATTTTAAAAAAAAAATGAATAAATGAAATTAACATAATATACTTTGAGGTTTTCTGTTTTGAATTTTTTCTTTTCTTCTTCTTCTTTTTCGGGAAACAAAAGTGTCATTAGAAGAACGTGATAAATTTTTATTGTTTTTTATTTTAATGTAGTTTTCCCCTCTCCCTTTCCGTTCGAAATAAGTTTTTGAATTTTTATTGAGTTTTATATATAAAAAAAAGATTTCAATAAATTTGTTTTTTTTTTCAACTTTTTTTTATTTATAACGGAAAATGTATGCAATGACGTCACAAAAATGGCGTCGTTTTATTTTGTGATTGTTTGTTAAATTATTTTGGTGGTTTCTTTTTATTATTTTGCATACGTGTTTGGTCGCGATGTGTACAACAAAAAAAGCCAACGATGATGTCACTAATAAAATAAGAATGACGTAACGGTCGTTAAAAAAAAAAAAAGAAAAAAGAAAAGAAGAAAAATGCATTTTTATCTGTTTAAAATCAATAAAGTTCAAGGTGCAAATAATTTTAAACCCTCAATTATCGTATTATGAAAAATTTTTTTTTTATTTTAATCACCATCATCATTATCATTATCATTATTATCATTATCATTATCATTATCATCATCGGGTCATTGTGATTTATATTATTAAAAAAAAAAAGAAATAAATTATTCTCTTCCTCTTTTTTTTTCAGTCATCGAAAATGCAATTGAAAAATGCATTTTAGAGGTCAAAGGTTACGTTCACATGTATTAACGAAGAGTAATTCGTTTTAATTAATTTTTTTAAAAAAAAAAAAAAAAAAAACGCGCGAAGCGGTAAAAAGAAATAAAAAAAATTTTTTTTTTTTTTTTTGCACCGTTCGTTTTTTTCCCCCTTTTCGACAAAGATAAATTTTTTAAAATGTATACTATAAGTGATAGATTGCTTTGTAGTATTTTATAGCGTTTATTTATAGCGAAATTTTATGTTACCCCCCTTCCCTCTTCTTCTCTTCCTCCCCTCAGGTGCCGGAAAATAAAAAATAATTGATTTCGGCGTTCGATCGATTTGTTCGTTTTTCCTACTTCTTTACTGAAATTTTTTTTTTTTTTTTTTCGTTTCATTTGTTACCAAATTAATTTGTTTTTGCACGCGTTTGTGCGTTTGTGTTTGTTTTGAGCTGTTTGTTGTTTTTGTAATTAATAATAACCGCGACAGGAATAAAATTTTCTCCTATTTAATAATAGAATAATTTTCCGTATTTATATGATTGTCGCGTTTGAAATAATCACACGACGTATAATTATTAAAAGTATTTAATAATTTTCTATCGATTTATCGATCGATGTGACGTCATTCATATAAGAGACGATTACAAAAAAAAAACTTTCTCTTATTATTATTATTATTTATAAATTAATTAATTTTTGTTTCGTTACGCCAAAAGATTTTCGTGGCACCTTTTTTATAATTAATATACACAAAGTTTTAAAAATAAATAAATAAAACAGTAAAAAAAAAAAAAGGTTATGGTTGATATTTTTTTTTATAGAGAGAAAATAAAGTAAAAGTAAAATTAAATGAAAGAAAGAAAAAGTTTTTATAATTTCCCAAGAGGGAAAAAGGAAAAACGGGGGGTGGCGGCGGTGGGGGGCGGGGGTTAAGAGGAGGAGGAGAAGGAAGCCATGTAAAATTATGCTTTGAAAGCTTAAAACTGACCTTCAAGTTTTTCTCTTTCTCTCTCTCTCTCTCTCTCTCTCTCTCTCTCTCTCTCTCCAATTCTTTCTCTTGAATCCGTTCAATGTCAATTCTTTAATTTCTAATACCACGACGTAGTTTTTTTTTTTTTTCTTATGCTTCGAATCATTTATTATTATTATTATTATTATTATTATTATTATTATTATTATTATTATTATTATTATTACAATTTTCTCATTCGTTTATTTTTTTATTGAACGCAAAAAATTGAAATTAATTTATTAGAATTTATTTTTTCCGAATGTATTAATAATAAAAATAATAATTTTTTTTACATTTGTCACACGTGTTGTTATTATCATTATTATTATTATTTGCAATAGAAAAAAAAATAAGGAAAAAATTTTGTGTTTTTTCATTAACCGTAACATTGTTTTTTCACGTAGACTACGTATTTTCGTAAATAAATTATTATTATTATTTATTTTTTTTGAATATTTTTTGTTTATTGTATTTTGTTAAAAAAAAAAAATGTATAAATTAAAATAATTTAAAATGACGTGGTTTTAGAATAACAAATTCAAATTAGTAAATGACGTAAAGAAAATTTTTTTCTACGTATATATAAATTACGTATCGATGAAGAAATTTGGATAATTTTAAAACGATTACAATTACTTATTTAAAAAAAAAAAATACATAAAACGTGAATGAATGAATGAATGAATGATTGATTGATTGGTTGATCATACACGCGTAAAAAATTTTTTCTAAAATATTTTTACGATTTAAAATTAAATTCTGTTCTTCTATTGATAATTATTCTTTATTATTATTATTATTATTGTGATTAACGTCACGATTTTTTGTGTAAGTAATAAATAAGGTTCAGACAAATGATAAGAAAGGATTTTTTGGGGGGTTTCTATTGCCACGAAAAAAAAGAGAAAAAAATTAAAAATTTTCTCGTCGTTTAAAATTTCTGTTCATTGAACATATTTATTTATTTTGTGTTTAAACAAATTCGATTTTTTATTATCCTGGTATAGTATAAAACATAAAATTTTGCATTTTAATAAAAGAAAACAATGATAATAATAATAATAATAATAATAATAATAATAATAATAATAATGGAAAACGTTTTTAAAAATCGTTTCGTTTCGTTTTGTTTTTATACGTGATGATACATAAATGAAAATAATTTTCTGTGTTAATTGAAAATTTTAATTTTTTTTTTTTTTATTTTGTCACGAATTTTATAGTTTCGCAATTGAACAAAAAAAAAAAAAGAAAAATTTTTTTTTCATTTATTTATTTATTTATTTTCTTTCCTTTATTGATCGATCGATTATACGTATATATAGCGCTATAATTAGCTATAAATAATAATAAATATCCGAATAGTTTTTAATCGATTGAATATTTTTTAACTTCCGCCAGAAACAAAGATTTTTTTATTTTTTGTTTGTTTGTTTGTTTTTTTTTTGCCTGCGGTTTGTTTTTCTTTTTCTTCTTCTTCTTTCTTTCTTTCTTTTTTTTTTAATAAGCGTGGTTTTAACTTTTTATTTTCGTCTGCTTTTTTAAAAAGAAAAAAATAAAAATTAAAACGTTTTGGTGTTTTTAATAGTTTTTCGACTTTAAAAAAAAAAAAAAATATTTATATGATGTTATGCTCACGTGACGAGGATTTAAATTACACATTTTGACATTTTTTTCATCATTATTATTACTATTATTATTATTATTTTCTTTTGAAAAAAAAAACAATCGAAGCTTTGTAATTTTAAATATTTGGTAATAATTTGCGGAAGTATTGGAGTGAAAGATTAAAACAAAAAGGAATATAGAGTAAGAAAGGAGAAGTGATAGAGAAAGAGAGAGAAAGCAAAAACGATTAAAATGGAATAAAAAAAAAAAAAAAAATGAGAAAAGAACACGGAAATGATCGCTTGCAGACCAATGATCTGGTAAAAAATTATTTTTTAAAAAAAAACAAAAACAAAAATTGCACTCCTTTCTTCTCCCCGCCCCGCTACCCTCTCCCCACTCCCACCCACCACCACGCTTTTTATTTATTTATATATATGTGAACAATAAATAAAATAAATTTGGCAATAATGGAATGAGAGAAGGGAAAAGTTTTTTTTTTATTGTAACCGACGTTTATATTTGTAAATAATTAAAAAATTAATTTTATTTTATTATTTATTTATATTTTTGATTTATTTAAGTTTAAAAAAAAAAAAAAAAGAAAAGCGTGGAAATACATAATAAAAACTCATTGAATTTGTCATTTAAATATAAAAAATTATTATTATTATTCGCTTTATAATTTTCTTCCCTTTCCTATATTTCCCGCATAACAACATAATTAATTATAACCGCCATATTTGTTGTTGTTGTTATTATTATTATTTATATGACATAAATGTTAAAATTTGGCAGCTGCGAAATATGTTTCTTTTTTTTTTTTTTGTTTTTGTTCGATCGTTTAAAAAAAAAAAAAAAAAAAAAAACGTTTTCCAAAGAGGAGTTTTAAAAATGTTTTAGATGAAGTGGAAAATTTTTTTGTTCACGTGCACTCTCTCTCTCTCTGTCTCTCTCTCTTATTTTACTCACTCTCTCATTATCTCTCTTTCCTCCCCCCCTTCTCTTTCTTTTTATTTCTCTTCTCTATTAATTTTTTCACTCTCTCTCTCTCTCTTTTTCTTTCTTTTTCCAAACTTATTTTTTTCCATGGCGTAATTTTCTTTACCTTTTTTTTCCTTCCATAATTAATTAACCCGATACAATAAGGATCGTAGGTCAAAGAGTAAAAATAATTAATAATAGTAATAATAATAATAATAATTGTTTATATATATTATCATCATTATCATCGTTAATAATTTCTGGTAAATTATTATCTCCGGGGGGGGGGGGCGTGTGCGTGTTAAAAAGGTTTCGACAAAAGGTTTTTTTTTTTTTTTAGTCAAAAGAGAAAAGATTTCATTTTAATTTTATTTCAAGTTTATTTCCGCTTTGGTTTAATTGTCAACGCAGACACGCACACGCACACGCACACGCACACGCACACACCTTAAAACTTCACATAATTTACGACTCTGAGTAAAAAAAAAAAAAAAAATTTTTAATGTAAAATTTAATAATATTTATTTCGTTTTATAACTTTCATTCATTGTAAATGAAATATTTTATAAAAGCAGACGACAAAATTAATAATTGCGGAAACGATGATATTTAAAAACTCTCATGAAAACTCTTCTTTGTTACTTGAAAGTTTTTTTTTTTTATGTTATTATTATTATTATCATAGTTACTATTATCATCATTATTATTATTATAGTTATTATTATCATTATTAAAATATGAAAAAGTAAATTTAATAACTAAATTTTTTTTTTCTTATTTATTTATTTATTTAATTCGATGGAAGTGCGTCGTCGTTAAGGTACATAAATTATTAATTTAAATATTTAAATAATAAATTTATCAACGATAATAATAATATTATTATTATTAAATTACAAAAAAAGCGCGGGAACGCAAACAAAAAAAAAAGAAAAAAAAATTCGAATTTGACGTTTTTCGTTTAACTTTTAGAGAGGAAAAAAGAAAATTTTTTTGAAAATGAAATAATAATGATAATAATTTATTCTTCGAAAAATTACCTTCTTCCTCCTCCCACCCTACACTCTTCTTTTTTTATTAATATTTGCGAAAGAAATAAAATTTTTTTATTGATGAACTACGACGCCATTTTGATTTCGTCACGTTGTAAAAAAATAAAGCAATTTTCTTCTTACCTTTTTTGATCAAAGAAAAAAAAGAAATTAATAATTAATTACGATTTTCATCATCATCATTATCATCATCATCATCATTATTATTATTATTATTATTATTATTATTATTATTATTATTATTATTATTATTGTAATTCATAATAATAATAATAATAATAATGATAATAATTTTTTTTTTTTTTAAATTTTCATAGAGTAATAAATTTTTAATTTAAACTTTTTAAGGTCGTTAACATGGAGATGATGATAATAATTATTATTTTTTATTGTTTTAAATATTAGGAAATGAATAATAATAATAATAATAATATCGTTATCATTTAATGTGTAACGATAGCGATTAGTTACAACGCGTGGATACATACACGTGTACACACGTACGAATAAAAGGAAGAAAAAAAAAATTCAAATTTTTTTTTCTTTATTTTTACAGGATCAAGCGGAAATTGCAGTAATGGAAACTGCGACGACAGCGACGACGATGAAAAATGTCCGCCGGATTCAATATTAGACGGTGATGGAACTTGCCGTTGCGAATTTCGACATTGTTTTCAACCCATATGCAGGGCTCCGGCTCAAAGTGTTTTGAGAAAAAAATCCAACAGCGTACCTGGAGATTGTTGTGATGTTTACGAATGCGTTTCCCACGGTAATATTCATTTTTATCATTATTATTATTATTATTTGTTTTATTTTTATATATAAACGTCTCGTAATTTTTTTTAAAAACTTTATATTAAAAATTTATATGCAAAAAGTTACGTAAAAGAGAGAAAAAGGAAAAGAGAGCGAAGGGGGGAAGGGAGTAGTTGGCAGATTCTATTTCCGGTTTCGGTTGTAGTAAAAACGATAAATTTGTGATTTAAAAAATTTTCACAAAAAAAAAAAAGAAAAAACCATAAAAATAAATTTTATTAAAAAAAGAAAAGAGAGAATTTTTTTCACGATAAAACTTTACAAAGTTTAATAATGGAAAACCGAAAAAAAAATTATTATCATCATCATTACTTTTTTTTTTTTCTAGTGCCACGACTTTTTTTTTTTTTTAAACGAAAATCAGATAAATTTTTTTTTTGTTTTCATGTTTTTTTTTGTTTGTTTTTTTAAATAAAAAATAAATTTCTTATGTATTTGCTACATCGAAATTATTAAAAATTTATTGATTTATGTATTTAATTAATTATTAATTAATTAATTAATAACTTTAATAAATAAATAAAATTTCAAATGATGACGTGTGTAAAAAAAATAATTAATTTATGTTTTTTTTTTCTCCATTTCGAACCGCGGTTTTGTTTTCGTTTTTTTATAACTCAAAGGAAAAAAAAGGAAAAATATAAATTTTTTATAAATTTAAAATAATAATAATAATGATGATGATAAAAGTAAAGGAAAAAAAAACAAAAATTCTCATGTAAAACGCGATAAATTTTTTTTTTTTATTTAAAATGTTTTATTAAATAAGTGTAAACATTCTTTTTGGTATCGTTAAATAATTAAACCTGTGTTTGTTTGTTTGTTTGTTTGCATATTGTTTTTTACCGTGTGTTTACAATATGCATGACAGCAAAGAAAAACAAACAACAACCTTTTTTACCGTTTAAAATTTTTTTTTTTTATTATTCCAATTTTCAACCGGGAATATTTTTAATTCATTCAATAGTAGACACAAATTTAAATTTTGAGAACGGGAGTAAAAAAAAATTTTTTTTCCCCCCTCTTTTCCTGATTTTTTCCTTTATCCTGCTCCTCCTTCTTCCCCCTCCCTTCCCGGAAAGACTTTGACTCCTTCTAGGAAAATGAAAAAAAAAAAAAGGCAGAAAGATCAAAGCACAAAATTTAAAAATTTTAAAAATTCGGTAATAAAAAAAAAAACACGCGGGAGCTTAAAAAAAATATTTTTATAACGGGAAGATGGGAGACGTAAAAGGGGTTGGGATTTTTTTGGGGGGATTGGAGGGAGAGGGAAGAGTGGGAGGAGATTTTTTTTTTTCGTAATCGTAACATCCCATCTGTTTGGTTAAACGACCTAATTTAATAATGTAATTTAATTACGTAATTAACCATAACGCATTAATGGATTGATTTCACTTTTTTTCCCTCCCCGCCTCCCCCCTTGTCCCCCGTTTTTTCATTCATACGAATTTTCTGGCAGGGGAAAAAAATTTTTTTTCTTTCGAAATTTCTGCGAAAAAAAAAATTACATTCCTGTTTTTTAATTACTTTAAATATTTTCGAAATGTTTTGAAAATGATCCAAAAAAAAAAAAAATTTTTAAGTTTTTTTTTTTTTTTAATTATTTACAGACAAAAATTGTAGCGACGTTATTTGTCCGGAAGAAGTTGAAACGTGTCCAGAGGATAGTTATCGTCTTCCAGCATATAAATCTCCAGAAGATTGTTGTTTAAAACCTCAAAGCTGTCAATGTTTACCGAGAGAATGTAAACAAAGGATTTGTCCGGAAGGTCAACATTCTAGAATTGTTAGACCGGGAAATGGAAAACCTGGAACTTGTTGCCCACTTTACGATTGCATCACCGACAAAGGTATATTATTATTATTATTATTATTATTATTATTATTATTATTATTACTTCTTTCGAGAGAGAAAAATAATGTAATAATTGATTGTTATAACAATAACAATAACAGCGACAACAAGTTACCCTGTTTAAAGTTGCCAAGTTTTTTTTTTTTTTTATTATGATTTTCGATGCGGAATGCCAACTTTTGAAAAAGAAAATTTCTTTTCTGTTTTTTTTTTGATTTTCGGCGTAAAAAATCGATTGGAAACGGTTTAACTTAAAAATCTAATAAATTTTTTTTTCGTTTTTTTTTTTTTTTTTTGTGTGTTTGTCCATAATAAACAAACAAATTATTTTTAGATGTAAATCTTACGACAGCGCGGTCACGACAGAAAAAACTTTTTATTTTTTTCTTTCGAATTTATTTTTTAAATTTTAAATTACTTTATTTTTAAAAAGTCTATTAGATTTTGGAAAAATAATAGATTTAAGTTTGGCATTTCCCCTTCCCCTTTTGCCTCCTATAGACTGATTAATTATCGATTTAAAAAGAAAAGAAAAAAAAAGTCTTTATCAATCACGACGACAACGACGACAGCAACAAGTGGTAGGAAATTTTCTTTTTTTTTTTCTTTTCCTTTTTTTCCTTTTTGGCTTTTTTCCAGCGAGTATAATATATATTTTAATTAATTGATTTTTTATATGTATAAAAAAAACATGTCTTTTTTTTTTGCTAACCCAGGAGAAATGCATTTCGCACTAACCTCCCCACCCGGTAGCAGGGAGAGTGTGGGTCTCAGCCAAAGCCACTACCCAACTAAAACTCCTGGATGTGCTCATTTTGCTTTTTTCCTGGGGAGGAGAGGCGGTCGCAGGAGTATGACCCGCATTTAAGCCTCCACTCCCCCCCAAACCCGGAATCATCAGATCCGCACTCGCGAGGGTATGAGCGGATCCCCACCGGCGTAACCGTAGAAATCCGCTCCACCCAATTGGGATACCCCCATCAATACAATACACAAATACATATATAAAATTGCATTAATACAATAATCATGTTAGTGTGAAACCTTTCCTAATATCTCTTTCGGTCCGGCTTCACTTTTTACAATGTTTGCAACCCTATTAAGTATGATGATGACGTACAAACAAAAAAAAAAATTCACTCATTCATTCATTCATCACATTTGCACTTTCTTCATCGCCCCTTACCCGATTGTAGGCGGCGGATCCCGAGTATCTCACCCTCACGTTCACGGTTCTCCTTCCTCTGGGTAACCGTTTCCGCGAAGCGTGAGATCTCGGACCACTCCCTGAGACCGCAATGGAGACCCTCCACTAGTCCCATGATGGTTGGATCCCCCCAACAACCTGAACAAGGCCCACCTCGAGCACTCCAAAAGCGTGTGACAGGCATCATCCTCAAGCGCATTGCAGAACCAACTCTCCGTTGTTTTTTCTTTGCCAATGCGCGCAAGGTGCGAGCCAAAGACACCGTGTCCCGTTAGTATTTGCGTGAGTCGAAAGGACAACTCATGCTTTATGCTCACGCCCCACTCATTCAAGTAACCGCGAATCCAGCACGCGGACGATTTCCCCTCTGTAAAGTTTCCGGCCGTCCTCGAGCCGCATCCATTCAGTCTCGGGGACTTTTTCCCGTACAACTTTTTGAAGCGCGTCCCTTCTCGATCTTCCTCGCGCGCGATAGAGAATCAGTCTTTTTATCGCAAGAAGATTGAGGGGAGGGGTTCCCGACAGAATGCAAGCAGCATCCGCGGCAACGTCCCTTTAGGCCATTTCCATCTTATTCAGAGACGCCCGTTGGCTGTAGTTGAATTGCTTGAGGGGTATAGACCCGGAAGCGGCTTTAGCTCAGCTAAATGGAGCCTCTGTCTGGAGCTAAATGGGTCTATGGTGTGGACCACCGTTACATAGAGCTTCCTAGTAACATCCCCCGGGCCCCGGAGATTGGGCATTAATCTTCCCGAGGACGCGCTGGTCGCCCGGAGTTTAGAGTCAAAAGCGGCTAGGTGTTGCACAAAAGAGAGTCTCGAGTCTAAGGTCACCCCTAGATATTTCAAGACTCCCCCCACCTTTATCTCGCTTTCCTCCAGCCTTAAAGCCCTATTCCCCGGAAGCGGGTTCCACGAGCAATGAAAACCGTAGGCTTCCGTTTTCGGTAAGCATACCCGCAGACCAATGCCACGGATTGCCTCTAACGTGGTACCCAAAACCCAATTCAGCGCGCCCTCGAGCGTCGGTCCAATCACGATCCATCGCCAGCAGAAGCCTGTCGTCCGCGTACACGTGATCGGTACATTTTCAGGAAGTGCAGTTCCCGTAAGAACGACATCTTAGGCAATGTTCCGCAGCAACGGTCCAAAGACCGACCCCTGCGGCACGCCATAGTTCCGTCTGGTTTCTCAAACACAACTTTTCTGTCGGATAGAAAGGATTCGATTATTGCTCGCAAGTAAATTGGCACGGCCTCAGCCTCAAGGCCCTTCCAAATCCCTTCCCATGGCACTGAATTAAATGCGTTCTTGATCTCAAGCGAGAACCGCAATGACGACGCCTCCCTTTTTTAGTTCTCCCTGCACCAAATCTCGAACCCGAACGAGCGGGTCCGTTGTAGAACGCCCCGCCCGGAATCCAATTTGGTTCGAGGAAAGATCAGATCTCCCGTTTTTAAGGTGCGCGATTATTCGTGACGCGACGATGCGCCCAAACAACTTGCCCTCAACATCAAGAAGGCAGATTGGTCGATTAGCACTAGGTGATGACTGATCGCGGCCCAGTTTCGGAAGCTTCGCTTTCATCCATTGGCGTGGGAACGTCAAGGTTCGCAAAAATACGGTTTGAAGTACCGAAAAGCGCGCACCCATAACTTCGGCGAACTTGCTAAGAAGCACGTAATGCACCCCGTTCGGGCCCGAAGCCGTCCGCTTATTCACAGCCGGATCCAGGGGGGCCCGAATTTCACTCACCGAAACCTCTTAGCATACCTTTTCCCCACTCGAGTCAGTCGTCGGGAATACAAACGGCTCGTCACGTGGGAAAAGCTCAGCGATAACTTCATCAAGGAAATTCCCGTGCATAGCCGTCAATGGCCCCGACGAACCACGCAGTTTATTCATTATCCGGCAGAACGGAAGACCCCACGGATCCGAGGTCACCTCCTTCAAGAGCCCCTTCCAACAATTGTTTTGGAGCTCCATATTGCTCGGCGCACCCCTGCCCGCGCAGCCCGCCTCTCCGCCTTACATCAGAGCAAAATCGAGTGTGACATAATCACCAAGTAATCCCCATCACGACGGAGGAGATACCTCTTCCAGTTTGCAAACTGGTGGCGATTTGCCTTTCTCCACTCCTCTGCTATTTTGCTCGTCCACCAGTACTTCGGCTTGTTTCGATGCATGCCCCGTCCTACCCAACGCATGCACTAATCCGAGGTTCGTCGGAGATCATTGCAAACGACCTTCGCTAGCTCTTCTGCATTTTTATCCTCCAGTATATCCAACCAGACACGGTTGTTGGCCTTCCAACCTTCTGCAACTATGCACTCAGTCAGACGATCAACACTTATCGATCCAAGACTCCACCCTAGCGGGCCGCCACGCAGTCTAAAGCGGGAAGCCCCCACCCCCACCGCTTGAGAACCACCAAGCGAAAATGTGGTGTAAACGTGATCACTCAAGATCTCGAGCCCGGAGAGGACCCCCAACCAGAGACCCACAACGCCGCCGTGGCGGAGGAGATCCGGAGGTCAATCGCCGACTCGCCATTGGCCCTCACGCAGGTTTTAGCGCTTCTCGAATTGTGAATTATGAAGTGTTGTGTGTCCACCCATTCACGCAGCAACCGCCCCCTTGCATTAGTAGCACGTCCCGACCACGAGGCGTGCTTAGCGTTGAAATCTCCGCAGATGATAATGGGTCGTTCACCCTTTCTGAGCAAGCCGACCTCACGTGACATGCCCCGCAAGAGAGCCTCAAAATCCGTTATCGGGCGTGTGGGTGACGCGTACACCGACTTTAGCTACGCGTCCCTCCCGTCCGCCATAACGAAGCCATCCTTCCTGGACAGCACCCTGGCTCTCGGGATCTTTTTTTTTTTTTGTTTTTTTTTTTTTTTTTTTGATATCTCAGGAGAAATGCAGATTACGCACTGACCCCTCCGAAGAGGGAGTGTGGGGCTCGGTATGGATTCGAAGAAAGCCTAACCGGGGACCCATACCCACTAAAACTCCTGAGCGCGTCGCAATAGCGTGGCTTATATGAAGAGGGGGGACGGTCGTTGGGGTAGAACCTACATTTTAGTCAGTCCCCTCTTCGGGAAGCCAGAACGTTAACCATTCCACACGTTTACAATGGTGAGAGATCCGCCTTAGTCTCCGTTCCGCCATCTCCTCAAAGACAAGAACGTATCTCCCGGGACGTTCGGCAGATCCCTTTCGGGAGTGCCCTCCGGTCCCTCGCACGGGGAAAAAGGGATGGGAAACGCGCCTGTTTCCTGAGAATGCGATCGGGTGGGGAATGT
This sequence comes from Pediculus humanus corporis, assembly GCF_000006295.1. Lineage (NCBI taxonomy): Eukaryota > Metazoa > Arthropoda > Insecta > Psocodea > Pediculidae > Pediculus > Pediculus humanus. The sequence continues at coordinate 75,490 of NW_002987783.1, read as the reverse complement.
AAACTTATCATCGTCACCTGAAAAAAAAGGGGTAAAGCTAAAAATTAAGTGTCAGTTGATCACATCCTTTAACTACCTTACGGTAAAACGGGATCGATGAGGAAAAAATAGACGAAGGATCGACCGAAGTCGCCAATCCTCCAAGAAATGTTAGAAATGAGAAAGTTTTGACTTACCGACGACGAAGCTGCAGGACCGCTTCCAAAAATCGCGGAAACGCGCACCATTTCCGAGGTCCGCGAAGCAACCCGTTTACAAGACCGCGGATCGACAAGTCGGGTCCGATGACTTCGACCAGCCGCTGCCTTTGCTCGTCCCACGCGCGAAGTTCCCTGCGATGACAAGCCGTCCTCGGCCCGCCGTGACCCCGTTCACGATGGAGAACAAGTCTCTCCAACGCTAGGAGATCAAGCGGGGAAATGCCCGACAGAAAACAAGCCACCTCCGCCGCGACGTCTCTGTACGCCGTTGCCACCTTGTTCACAGACGCCCTTTGGAGTTGGATCGCCTTCTCGCGAAGAGGCCGAGCTGCCGAAACCGACTCGGCTCAAACCAGAGCTCCGTATAGGACCACGAAGTGTATAATCGCCTGATCCTAGCCTGCGATTCGCGCAGGTTCGGCATCAGGCGTCCTAACGTCGCGCTGACGCTCGGATTTTCGACAGAGACACCCGGAGTTCAATGCCCCGGATGGCCTCCACCGTCGCGTAAAGTCCCGTTTCCGCGCGTTCGCGAATCTCCGCCCACCCGCGACCAGTCGCGAGGAGCAAGGTGTCGTTTGTAACAAGTCAACGATACGCCTTCGGGAATAACGGTCCGGGTGAGGATGCGGTCGTAGGCGATGTTCCACAGTTGTGGTTCTAGAACCGATCCCTGTGGCACGCCGCAGAACAGGTCTGCCCTTCCCGTCGTTCTGTCCGGTTTCTCGTACGCGATCTTTCTCTCCGAGATCGATGATCGATGCCCAAGTAGTCTGGAACACATTTCGACGTCAGTCCGTCCCTTATCGCGGACCAAGGTACCGAGTTGAACGCGTTTTTTATGTCGACCAAAACGGCGATCGCGACGCTGCCCCGGCGTAGAGTGTCCCGAATTCCGGCGCACACGCGGTTGAGTGCGTCCGTCGTCGAACGGCCCGCCCGGAAGCCGTACTGATTCGGAGAGAGGTCGTTTCTCCCTCTCCCTGATCGTAAGTGTTCGTCTATCCGGGACGCGATCACACGCTCGAACAACTTGCCCTCCACGTTGAGAAGACAAATCAGTCGATACGCGCTCGGCGTCGTCGGATCCCTACCCGGTTTGTCCAGCAGAACTAAGTTCGCCTCCTTCCACGGCGTCGGAAATGTCGCCTCTCGGAAGCTCGTGGTGTAGAGCACCGAGAGACGCGCACAAGGCTCTCGGGATCTGACCCGACCCGGAGAAGTAGATCGTAGCCCTGCCGTCCTCGGACGCACACTTAAGTCCGTCAGAACTGTAGCCCTCAGTCGGAACTCTGTAAGGCTCCGAAATCTTTGCGATGTCAAAGCCCCCATCCTTCATCACTTGCGAGAGAAGATCTTGCGCTCCTCTGCAATGGTTGACATTAATTTGTATAACCCGCGCCATCGAGGTATGCAATAAGCCGTTCGTTCTCGGCTCGGGCAAAGAAGAAATCGCCTTACTATACCCTCCCTGTGTTCCGTCAAGCTCAAAATCGTGAATTCTTCCCTTCCCAGCGGCCCACCAAGGCGATGATTAGTCGCCCGACCAGCCGCCGCGGAAGGCGTACAACAGACAGCATTCTTGCACTCTCGCGCCCGGTGACCCTTTTGTCCACACCTGAAACACCGCTCGTGTGTCTCTGTCTCATCCAACCTTTCCAGATGCACGGAGCACGATGAGCCGAAATGCCCCGGGTTACAATATCTAACGCAGACCTGCCCTCCTACGAAAAGGAAGGACGATCTTACCGATGACCCACCCTACGGCGATTTTATCAGCCTTCAGCAAAGTAAAGCAACCGCTGCCGGAAAAAAGACAAATGCCACACGTCTTGCGCCTATGCCGAGTAAACAGCGCACTTTAACGGAATTTTCCGTCCAGCCACCCGCCTTTAAACTCGCGAAAACAACGTCACCCGATGAGGCCGATTTGCATAGGCCTTCTACGCGAATGCCTACTCTCTTTTCAGGCGAAGTTGCCGTAACACCCATTGACCCACACATCCCATCCTTTATCGTTTTGGCATAACTCCCTTTTAAGTTCGTGCTACCCCGAGTGACAGTGAGAACACAGCGCGCTGCGTTCACCGCCGCCTCGAGGATGTCCCCCTTGCCCAGGAGAGCCATGCTCCTAGCCCGAATCTGGAAGAGGCGAAAAGTCGCCTTCTTTTCCGAAGCCTCTAAAAAAAAAAAACATGTCGCGCAAAATGTTTTTATCATTTAAATTGTTTTTTTTTATTTGATTGATGTTGATAAAAATAAAATGCCATTGTAATAAAAAAAAATTATTATTATTATTATTATTTATTGTTCCAGAATCGAACGGTTCATGTCTCGTTAATAACTCTCGTCACATGGAAAATGGTACGACTTGGGAAAAGGATCCATGTACGATATGTTCGTGTTTAAATGGTTATTTATTTTGTAAAGCGTCGACTTCTGAAAATTGCACCGAAAATCCAGGTATTAATTTTTAAAAAAAATACTGGAACGAAACTGGAAAAACAAATTTAAATTTGATAAAATTAAAAAAATTTTTTTAGCCGGATGCATGTCCGAATCGAAAATATTACATCAAAATGGGGAGACGTGGGAAGAAGATCCTTGTACGCATTGCACGTGTGAAGCTGGAGAAAAAAAATGTATCGCTTATATGTGTGAAGTATCTTGTTCTAATCCAATACACGTACCTGGAGAATGTTGCCCACTGTGTAATGGTAAATATTTTTATGATTTATCTAAGTTTTAAATACATTTACTTATCGTTTGTGTTCTTTTAGAATCGTCGGTTATTGTTTTACCACCGCATTGTCCCGATTTAAATAATTGTTCTTTACGATGTTTACATGGGTTCGTACGAGACGATGCAGGTTGTTACACCTGTCAATGCGAAGCAGGTAACTTTTTTTTTTTTTTAAAAACTTTGCGTCGAAACACATCGTTAATTTTTACGTGTTGCAGAACCTTGTCTCTTGGAATGTTTGCACGGTTTTGCACGAGATGATAGAGGTCATTTATTGTGTCAATGCGCTGAACCCGAATCTACTTCATCCATCACTACGACTTACGATTGTCCATCGGCATCAGAGTGTCACGCATATTGTTCTTTCGGTCATAAACACGATAAAGAAATGTGTGAAAAATGTCAATGCAGATTTAATGAATGCGAACCTCTGATGAATTGCAAAAAATTATGCTCTAACGGTTTTGAATTAAATGAAAAAGGATGTCCAGTGTGTAAATGTCAGGGTAGGTTATCAATTTTTTTTTTTTTAACGGCTCTCCAGGTTGTTTTCCATTTTTTTTTTATTGCAATTCGATTAGATATTATAATTATTCTTGCAAGTTTTCAACGAATAAATAATAATAAAAAAAAATTTTATTATTAATTTTTAGGTGAAGTTACTTTTGAAGATGAAATGACTACCATATTGGATGATAGAAACCTTGCAAGTCATTGTTTTGGAAATGATGGTTTCATTCGAGACGATGGTGAAACGTGGCACGATGGTTGCAGGCAATGTTTATGCCACGGAGGCGTTGAAATGTGTAATCTCGTCGTTTGTCCGAGATTAAATTGTGTCAATCCAATTTTCAATTCTTCCACAGATTGTTGTGCCATGTGTCCAGGTAGGACAACTATTATTTCATTCCTTTGTTTGTTCGTCTCAAAAAACAGATAATGATGAAATTCGAACAATTACAGACGATTTAAAATCGAACACGGCTCCGTTGAAAACTTTATTATGCCATTCATTAGATGGTAGTTATAAAAAAGAAGGTGAAATGTGGTCGATCGATCCTTGCACCAATTGTATTTGCCACATGGGGCAAATTTTATGCGACGCTAGAGAATGTCCACCCACACCGTGTCAAAAACCCATCAAAGATGATGATAATTGTTGTCCTTATTGTCCAGATGAATCCAGGTTTTTATATATACTTATGTAATTTTTTAAACGTAATATTAAAATATCACTCATTGTTTTCATTATGTGTATTTTTTCTTAAAGATTTATTGAATCCGAGGGTGTGGCGTGTAGTTATTCACATCCACATAATTCTGTCTGGAAACAAGGGAATTGTGAAAGTTGCAAATGTGTAGACGGACAAGCGATTTGTTACACTCAAGAATGCGACGTTGAAAATTGTCCGCATCCAGTTTTACAAAAAAATAAATGCTGTAACATTTGCATAGGTAGACACAATTATTTCCTCCACGAAATAAAATAAATTTTCACATTCACGTGTGTAAATCATAATAAATCTTTTTATTATTTCTAGAAAAAATGTCACAGAGACCTTGCACGGTAGGAAATTCAACATTTGAAGATTCAGACAAATGGATCGAAGATGATTGTACGATGTGCGTGTGCAACGATGGACAAACCATGTGCACGAAACAAATATGTTCACCTCTTCACTGTTCGAATCCCATAAGAAAACTCGGAATGTGTTGCCCCGTGTGCCCGGGTAAGATTTAAATTCACTTTGGCCACCGTTTAAAAAATAAATAATAATAATAATAATAATGGTCGTTTTTTTTTCAGATGGAGGAGAAACAAACGGTTTTAAAGACAACCCGGTTAAAATATTCGTTTACAACATAATCATCACAACGTTATCGTTAATCGTTTTAGGTCTTTTAGTATGTATACTAATACAATGTAGAAGATCGAGACGATATTGCGTGAGTTGTCCAGATTCGGAAAGTCTACCATCGTTTAAATCATTTTCTAAATCTAAATTCAAATACGATACATCTCATTCGGATTATCCAAACGAAAAAGCTAAACTCGCTAGCGTCTAATACTTTATATTTACGATAATAATCATTTTTTTTTTTCTTTTTATGTGTTAGACTCGATGGATCTCGTTTGTCTCCTCCTGACAGAAGCACGTTTAAAAACAAATAATAATGATAATAATAATAGAAAAACAAACGGATGTTTGTGTCAAAGTGCCAACGTCAGAGTGAATTTCTTTTTTTTTTTTTTTCCAACTTTTTTTGAAATCTAAACCGGTGGTGTGTGCGTGTATATATAAACTATTATTATCTTTCTCTCTCTCTCTCTCTCTCTCTTCGATACTCTGGTGATACATTTAACAAATCATCTCGAATTCGTTGATGACGTATCCATCCTAATAATAATAATAATAATAATAATGTTTTTTTTGAAGGATTAAACGTTTTGGAAAATTTTTTTTAAATAACCGACCACGATAACAATTAATACGAAGATGAGAAATTTTGTAGTTTGTCATACATACAATTTATCGCAAAGATCGCAAAGAGAATAATAATAATAATGATGATGATGATGATTAATTGCGATTAGTATTTGTAAAAAAAAAAAAATTACGAAAAAGGAGGGAAAAAAACTGATTTTTTTTTTGAACGTGTTAAAGAGTTTGTATATACTAATATTAAATGTAAAAATATATTATTATTATTATTATTATTATTATTATTATTATTATTATTATTATTATTATTATTATTATTATTATCATTACGATTACTATTAATGAAACGAAACATTGTTAAGGAAGTTTTTCTTTCTAAAAAAAAAAAAAAGAAATAAAATAAATGAATAAAATTGTTGCAAAATTATATCCTGGACACACATCATCACTTGTGACATCCTTTTTTTTTTTTGTTTATCAAATTTCTAAAAGTTATCAATGACGTCATCATTCGCATAATTCAAATCAATAACACTTATTATTATTATCATAATTCAAAAAAAAAAAAAAATTTGAAGGGTTAATTAAATAAATAAATAAGTTTGCAACAAAATGGCCTTCCTTTTCAAAATAAAATAAAAATAAATAAAAGAACGAAATAATTATGTACATAAATTTTAATAAATATATATAAATAAAATAATAATACTTTTATTTAATGACGGGAGCTGTGAAATTAATTATACATATATATAATTTAAATAAATAAATAAATAAAAACGAAAAAAAAAATCAAGCTTTAGGGTATAATAATAATAATATAAACTTTGTTGTATATATATATATATTATTTTATAGAAGCTGTCGATATTAGTTTTTATGTATTACTATTATTATTATTATTATTATTATTATTATTATTATTTTTGTATATTTTAATTTTTAATTTGAAATGTTTTTTTTTTTTTAAATATGACGATGATCGTGTATTGTTAATACGAATTTGTATTAATAAATAATATTCATAGACTAATAATATTATGTTTTATTATTTTGTAAAAAATAAATAAATAAAATTATTTAAAAAATTTATTGTTTTATTTTTATTATTATGTTCGACATTAAATATTACGGATTAAAATAAATAAATTTAATATCACTCTTCAATGTTTATGGTTTTTGTACCGGTGACGTTATTTAATAATTTGCTATTGAACAACGCCATGATTTTTCTCGGCCCTGATTTTTTCGGCACGAAAGTTTCGGTAAAATGAACGTCATCGTTGGGTTCGACATCTGCAAAATTTACTAATTTAGGCCTCTGAAGACCAGGTCCTTCAAAACTCACGGTACAATCGGTCAATCTACGGTAAATTGGATTTTTAAACGTGAAATATGCGGTGACGGGATACCCGACTTTGAGATGACCGCTAACGGTTATGTCAATCGAAGGTTTTGTAAATGAAAAATAATCTTCTTTGCTCCAATTTTGTTTTGTTTCTTTAACCGTTGCTATGCTGAATATTTTAACGAGACTGTGATCAACGAGTTTGTCCAAATATTCCTCGGGAGTTATCGTTATGTGCATTATTTCGGTTGTTCTTCCCTTTAAATGCATCGTACCTGAAGCTTTTTTTAAATCGTATGCCGACACACCCGTGTAAAAAACAGAATTTGCTGCCATTGTTGCTTGTATGGTTCTTGGCTCTTCTGAATTGTTTTCAATTCTCACAATAACTCGAAACGATTGACCGTAATCGATGGTATCAATTTCATCCAATCGAAACACGACATCTTCTTCGTGCGGTAATGCGATATCATATTGAATTCTCGCTTTTCTACTTTTACGAATGGCTGTCAGTACGGCCAAACGTTCAGATGTTGATCCTTCTGGATTTTTATATAGATTAGTCACGTCTTCCATATCGTTGACGCTATCTTCATCGTCATCATCGACTCCAACTTTTTTTGTAACTAATTTTTTACCAACGTGACAATCGTCAAAATTTAATCTTGAAAATCCCCAAGGTGATTCATCATCTTCTTGAAAATGCAATATGTCGGCATTGACAGCGGCAAATGCAAAAGGAGTGTCATATAAATAACCGATTTCTCCTCTACGTACGGCTTCTATAGGTGCTGGCCCACATTTATAAGCATCTTTAGTAAAAAAAAAAAAAACAATTAGGAAAACCCCATTTTTTTATATTTTTTTGATGACTCTCGATATTATACCATTTCAAACAACTTACTATCACTTAATTCTTGAGGTGTTGAGTCAATAATTTGCCAACCGCTAAATGAAGGTGGAAGGTCAGGTCTTTTCATCCAAACGTCAACCCAAACGTGAAAATTCCAACACGAATCATAACAATCACCATCGGGACCTCCTTCTATTTCTGTACCATCACGAGTGAAATATTTATCCAATGTTAAAGAACTGCAATGAGATAAAAAAAAAAAGTTAAAATAAATTTATTCGTTTTGTTATACAACCGATGAACTCTCTTGACCTACCTGTTAGTATCGTGTGCAGAAGCATAATTAGTAACGGGTCTTGCCGGTATTCCCAATGCTCTACATATAGTAACCGCCGCACCTGAAAATACCCAACATTGTCCGTATTTCACCGATTTTCCATTACTTTTAAGATAATTTTCCATAATGGCGACGGATCCGGTCCATGCAAATGGTGACGTACCACCGGCAAAATCACCAACCCATTTTCCTTCTATTAAACCATCTTCATCTTCTGAATTAACCTGTCACGACGCAACAACATTTTTCATACCATTCACATCACGAATGCTAAACATATATTTATCGCAAAAAAAAAAATCTTACAACAGCGGAAATAGCTCTGGCCATTTGTATAACATTTCCTCTTTCACCATGTTTCAATTTTGATTTTTCCAAAAGGTGTACGACGGCAGGAAGTACAACGTCATCAAACTGTCCGTAAAACCATCTTCTACCTTTGGGTTTCAAATAAGAACCCATCCATATTTTTCCAGTGTCGTTTAAAACGTATTCATTTCTTTCATTTTCATCTTCTAAATAAACTTCGTCGTCTGTCAAAACAATTTTTCTTTTGAAAATTTTTTTACTCGATAATCAAAAACCGGATAAAATGAAAAAAAAATTTTTATTTACCTTTGCACCACGGATTGAAAAGTACGTAAATATCTTTTTTACATTTGTAATTTTTAAATGATGACGTCACATCCGTCGAAGAGGTTTGAATGTTAAGATTCCAAAGTCCGACAGGTGAAACGACAGGAATGTTAACCTTTTAAATAAAAAAATAATTAATTTTTCCTCTCTCTCTCTCTCTCTCCCTTCTATTTGAACTATTGAACTCTTAAAGGATTTACCTTTATGGAAACAATATCACCGTTGATTTCGTGTACTGCAGCATCCCATTTATCTTCGTTTAATTCATCTTTTTTAACAACTTGAACAATCGCTCTTGTACCTTTGTTAACAGATGGTTTCGGACCTGAAATAACAATTGATTAGAGTGTGAGAGTGAGAGAGAAAGAGAGAATTTTTTTTCGTTTAAATGAATTTTTTAAAAGACGAACCGAAAATAAAAATCAAACGTATGACGTCATTTTCAAAATTAATTTTTCTATTAAATTTAACGGCAATAAAAAAATGTTGTCCGCGTCTTAAAATAGGAATTTTCGGATCTTGTTGTACGAGTTCAAATTTATCCGTGTGATGAGTTTTAGAATTTTCAATTGCGTAAAATTCAACGTCCATCGTTGTTAAAATGTTAAATTCTGGAGAACCTGGAAAAAAAAAACAAGAAAGAAAAAGGTTAGAGAGGTTTTTTAATTCCGTTAACAAAAAAAAAATTTTTTATAATTACCCATGAAATGATGAGAAAAATTTTCATCTTGTTTTCTTCTCCTCTCATAATCTTTATTAAATTTCTTCATTAAATTTGACATGTAATTTGTTATTTCCGGATTTCGATTTTGATTATTTGATCTTCCATTATAAAAACCCATATCGTTTCTCAATGACATCCTTTTAACAACAACAAACAAAAAATTATTTAAATTATTAACAAAAAAAAAATTTTTTAATAACAATTTATAAGGTGGAGTTGATTAAAATGTCATTTTAAACAAAAAAAAAAATTTTTATACCTGTTACAACGAACCGAATAAAATTAATTTTTTCCTTTTATATATATATATATATAAACTTGTAAATTAATTTTATTCCCATTCGTTTAAACAATAATAATAATAATAATTAATTTTTTCTTCATAACAACTTTATAAGTAATTAAAAAAAACAATTTTTTTTTTATTCGTTCCTAGAGGAAAGAGAGAGAAAAAAACCAGTTTTCTTTTGTTTTATAACAAAAAAAAAAAATTTGTTATTAATAATAATAATAATGACATATAAATATTTATGAGAGTTATTGTTTGTTAATAAATAAAAATAAATAAATTTAATAATAACGATGAAATTAATTACATTTTAATTAAAATTTTTTTTTCCCTTTCCGATCGATGATTTTCCGACGAAAAAATTTTTTAATTACGTATCATATATACAAACGATGATGTATCGGGAAATTTTAGTAATTTACGCGTTTAATACTTTGTTTGTTTTGCGTTTGTTTGATAGATTTCATCGTTAAATCGATCAAACAACAAACAAAAAATTCGTAGACATTCGTAAACGCGATCGAATTTTTTTTTTTTCCCCCCCCCTAAAAGTAATTTTGATTTTAAATTACGTGTAATTTGTTTTTTTTTTATTTGGTTGTTGTTTGTTTACTGCGTACCTGAATTCCTTTTTTTTTTAAATATATAAAATTAAATTACAATCTTGCAAACTTCTTTATAGTAATAAATAAGAAAAAAAATAAATAAATGCAAAACGCGTTTTGCATTTCAATAGAATGTAAACAAAAAAATATTATTATTATTATTGTTATTACATTTCCTTATTGGTTTAATAATAATAATAATAATAGTATTAAATATTATAAATAGCACCAACGAAATTCGAGCATTTATTTTTAAGGAATCGTCGGGTAGAAACCTGGAATAAATGCTTAAAAATCCCGACAAATAATAATAATATAAATATATAATAATAATAATAATAATAATAATAATAATAATAATAATAATAAATAATAATAATAATGATAATGATAATGATAATGATAATAATAATAAATCAAATCCGAATATGCTATTTTAACAATTAACACACAAAAAAAGAAAAACAAATTTCGAATAAATAATCCTAGAAAAATCAACAGAATTTAAAAAAAATTTAATTTGATATTTTTTTTGTATTAATAAAAATTATTAATGCATTATTATTATTATTATTATTTGTTTATTAAAATAATTTTAAATATTATTATTAAAAAAAAAAAAAGTAAATAAATAAATAAATAACAACAACAAAAGATCTGTTGAAAAATTGAAAAAGTAATAAAAAAAATAATAATAATAATTAAAATAATAATGAAAAATAATAATAATAAATAATAATAATAATAATAATGTGAATACATCATCACGATAATATTTTATACAACAACAACAACAACAAAAAAAAAATTTTTTTAATATAATTTAAATTGTTGTTTGTCTTACCTGAAAAGTTGTGTGCAATAATAATGTCGGTTGCTTTTCGGTGACTAAATAAAAAAATTCTCTTGTTGTTGATGCTTATAAACAAAGATTTTAATAATAAAAGAGGAGGAAATCGAGGAAGGGTACTAACAACTAAAACATGATTGAAGACATTTTTTTTTTCTTCTTCCTTCTTTCAACTGCACAAATGCGTAGATTTGTTCCAGGAAAATTTTTTATTTTTTTATATTATGTAAAAATATCCTTGAATCTCTCTCTCTCTCTCTCTTTAGATTTCAATTCTTGATTTTATTTTTGTTTATTTTTTTTGAAAAAACGCCATCACAATAAAAATAGAAAATAATGGCAATTGCTAAAAAAAAAAAAAAAAACCCAATTATAATTGTAAAAATGCATTCATAGAAATAACGTACGAAATTTTTTTTTTTCTTGTTACATGACCTCAGACTGGTTTTCCGATTCTGTTGATTCGGGTCAATGTCACTTATATTCCTAGATGCCAAAAGTTTTTTTTTTCTTTTTAATTAAAAAATGATTTCACAAAAAAAATTTAATTTAAAAGAACTCACCGTACGTGTCGTAGAAATTGCATATTTATGATTCATTGGAATTTTACGAAACCGACTTAAAAAGGAATTATTAAGGTTTTTAAACGTAAAAATTATACGTTAAAAACCTTTTTTTTCGATTAATTCCTTTTCGTTATTGTTAAAAACAATTTTTCAACGGAATCAAACGTTTTTTAACGAAGGATTTCAAAAAAAAAAACTTTTTTGAATTTAAAAAAATCGTGGAATTAAATTTTTAACGGAAAACGAAATTTTTTCCGTTTCCACGGCAACCGTTAAAAAAAACAAAACAAAAATGGCGGTGTGTGAAGTTTACGCACAAACTGTCAAATTTAAATATAAAAGTACAATTTGTTCGAAATCAACAATTTTTTCAATTTTATCAACAATTTTAAGTTTTTTATTACCTTTTCTTATAGCTTACAGGAGTCACGGTAACCTTTTAAACCTTTTTCTTATTTAAATAATTAAAGATGAGATAAATGTTTGTTTGTTTTGTTAAAAGTTACTTTTACCCGTGTGATATTAGTAACAAATTTTTTTTTTTTACAATAGGATTTTGGATGAAGCATTCTGTATTCCGAGAGCAACCGAAAATACGTTTCAAGCATGATTATGTTGTTTTTATAGAAACAGATAAACCTAATAAGCCGATTTTATGCAGTAATTTACCTTTAACTCAAGACTTCGATAGATGTTCTATGATCAAAGTATATGAAAAATTATAATAATTTATTAGTATCATTATCATTATTATTATTATTCACGTAACATTAAAAATTCAATTTACATATAATAATTTTACAGTCGAGAGAAGAGGATAATAATCATGATGGAAAATTTGATGAGCTTTTATTAGAAATTGAAGTTGACATACCTTCTAATACAGGAGTTTATTCTGTTCAAGTAATTTTATTATTTGATTATTTACTTCAGGTAAATTTTTACTTAATTAATTCTTGCGTTGTATCGTGTTGGAAAAAGAAGTCATGATAATAAGGATGATGTATGCATAAAGTGTAATAAATTGTTTTTTTTTTTTCCTATGCAGAAACAATGTTTACTTCAAATGGAAAGCTTAGGTGTGGTACAATACAATTCTGGATTGCCTGGTTATAAATTAGATTTTACAGGTGATTTGAAAATAATACAAAATAATCTTTTGACGACAAGAGGTAGTCACACGAGATATAATCATTCGATATTTATCACGAAATACGATGATGATGAAGAGCCTGAATTTAATTTTAATCGAGTTATAAATAGTTATGCTAAAAGATCAGGTTGATAAAAAATTTTCTTTTCTTTATAAATTAAAATAAACCTGATGATTAAAAATATTATATGAACCCTATTATTATTTTTCAGTAAGCACAAAATTAAAAAATAAATACTACACGTGGTCTTCTGGAATTCTTTTGGACGAACCATTTAAAATAAACATAAATATAAATTATCCGGAAGATACGATTATGTATAAACCAAGTTTTT
>NW_002987783.1:57007-57387 GCF_000006295.1 Pediculus humanus corporis | reverse complement strand
AATAATAAATATTTTTTCCTCTTCATTAAAATCTCATAAAATTTGTGAAAAAAAAAAAAAAAAATTAAAATGGACGAAACGCATTAAGAGATTTTATTAAAAGTGAAAAAAAAAAAATTTATTTATTATTATTATTATTATTATTATTAATTAATTATTTTCATTTTATCGATTGCTTATCATTATTATTATTTATACAACAGGAAAATTTATTTATTTATTTATTTTTGACAATTATCGGCGACGATTTTCCCTTCAATTCTTATTTATTTATTATAATTGGTCCTTGTTATTTTTCATTTTCGAGTTTTCTTTTAGTAAAAAAAATTTATAAACACCGTCATCCATAAAAATAATAATAATAATGATAATAATAATAA
>NW_002987783.1:37845-56517 GCF_000006295.1 Pediculus humanus corporis | reverse complement strand
GAACAACTTAAATGTATGATGAATAGAGAGAAAGAGAGAGAGAGAGAGAGAAGGAGAAAGAGAAGGGGAGAGAAAGAGAGAGAAAAAGGAAGAAAAAGAGAGAGGAAAATATATTTTTTTCTTTTTAAACGTGTTTACAATTGTTTAAATTATTTGTAAAAAAAAAAGTTTTCGCTTTATTTTACACACACGAAGAGAAAGAGAAAGAGAGAGAGAAAGAGAGAGAGAGAGTGAGTGAGAGAAAAAATAAAAAAAATTTTTTCTCCTTTTTTTTATTATTGATTTTTTTTAATAAATATTTGCATATATCGAAATAAGAATTCAAATCACATTCTCATATATTTTATATCTTTATTAACTTTTTTCTTTTTTTTTTTTCAATAGATAATTTTCCATTTTTCCTTTTTTTTCCTTTTTTTTTTGTTAAAAAAAAGGAATCGAAATGATTTTTTTTTTTGTTAAAAAAAAGTAATCGAAATTATTTTTTTTTTTTTTTTTTTAATATTTGTATGTGATAAAAAAAAAAAAATGAATTGAAAGAGAAAAAATACAAAAGAAAATTCTAATGAAATAAATTTAAAAAAAAAAAAAAAAAAAAGTAAAAATGTTCCTTTATCATCATTATTATTTTTTCCAAAGAATATTAATAATTTTATCATTTATTGTTTTTTATGTTATGTTATGTATAAATTATTGAATACGTTTAAATAAAATTAAATATGTCGGATAATAAGGTGTGTGCCCAAATGTTATCACTCATAAAATAATTTACAAAACAAACAAAGCAAAACAAACAAACAAAAAAATTTTTTTTTATTTTTATTTTCCATCTCTCCAGAGTTGTCGTTATCATTATTATTATTATTATTATTATTATTATTATTATTATTATTATTATTATTATTATTATTATTTAAATTATCTTTTCAAAACTTTTTAATGTAGAAAACTTTATTTTATCACTCAACGCCGAAAAGGAAAAAAAATTTCCGAATCGAGAGCTCGTTGAAAATTATTATTATTATATTATATTCCTTTTAAACTCCTTCTTCCTGCTTCTTTCCCCCCCCCATCCACGTTCCTCTCTCTCTCCGCCTCTTTTCCTCCCCTTTTCCACCCCCCCAAAAAAAAAATTAATAAATAAATCCAGTTACGTAAATTAAAAGCAAAAAAAAAAAAAAAATTATTTATTTTATTTTTTTAATAAGGTTTCGTAATAAATAAAGAAATAAATAATTATTAAAAGATTACGTTTTATTTATAAATAAATTTTCAAATTGAATCGTATTTATTAATTTTAAAAAAATTTTTTCTTTTTTTTTTTGCCATTCCCCCCTCAAAAAGGAAACTGAGGATGGAAATACGGGGGGGTACGGGGGGGGGTGAGAGTGCGACAAAATCTTTTCAATTTATTAATGGGAAAAAATAAATAATAATAATAATTAATTAAATAATAAGAGATTTTATTTTAAATAAGTTAAAAGTAAATTTTTCATTTCGTCACGTACCGAAAAAAAAAAAAATTTCAATTACGTAATCGAATAATAATCGATAGATCGATCGATCGATTTATCGACGACGAAATTATTTATTTTTTTATTTATTTTATTAAAATAATAAATAAGTACAACAAACCTAAAAACGTGAATTTTTTTTTTTTGCAAAAAAAATCTAAATAAATCGAGTTTGTTTCGACTAACGACTACATTATTATTATTATTATTATTATTATTATTATTATTATTTATTTATTTATTTATTTATTACCTGTAGAAAAATTTTAACGCGCAATATATATATTTATGTTTATTTTATTTTTTTAAAAAAAACTTTTAAATAAAAGTTTTAATTTTTTTTTTATAATTAAAAAATTAAAAATAATCGCGGTTTTTTTCCTTCCTTTTTTTACAGTTTAATAATAATAATAATAAATTATGAAAGTTTTTTAATTTGTTTTTAATTGGAAAACTCTTTTACTTAAAAAAAAAAAAACTTTTCGCCATTTTATATTTTTCTATCAACATCAACATCATTATTATTATTATTAAAATCATTTATTTATTTTTTTCTTCCGGAAAAATATATATATATATATATATGTTTACGTTTAAAAATTTTTATATATTTAAATTAGGAAATTTTTACTGCGACGTAATTCATTCTAATTACACGTCATCTATTTTTATCGTAATTTTTTTCTGTTTATATATTTACGTGGGAAAAACGCAAAAAATTCATAAATAAGAAGATGAGTTGATAAAACTATGGATAAATGATAAGAAAAAGAGAAAAATGATAAGAAAAAAAATATATGATAATTATAATAATAGATAAAATAATAAAATGAAATTAGAGAAAGAGAGAGAGAGAGAGAGAAAACGGAGAAGCGTAAGAAAAAAAAAATTAATTAATTAATAATTAGTTATTTTAAATTGTAAAAAAAAAAATTTGTCTGTCAACTTACATAATAAATTTATTAACTATTATTATTTTAAATTTATCACATATACATAATTTTATCATTAATTAATTAATTATTTTTAATAAAAAAATAATAAGTTAAAGTAATAAAATATTTACGTAGAAGAAAAAAAAAGTGGGAAAAAAGTGGGAAAAAAGGTTCTATCGATGAAAAAGGTTTTTTTTTTTGTCAAAAGGTTAAATTCTTTTAATTCGTCGGTGATATGTTATCATATAATTAAATTGTATACAAAAAGTTTTTGTTGTTAAACTAATAAAAGTAAAAAGTTTCAAAGTAAAATAAGATTATGGTTTTTTAAAGGCAAACAATGTTTATATATATAAACAAACAGGCACAAACAAATTGGACCGAATACCTTTACCTTAACATAAAAAAAAAAAAATTCTAATAACTTTTATTATCATTATTAACTAAAACTTTTTTTCTTTTACTTTTAAACATTATAAACAAATAATAATAATAATATAACCTTAAAACTATTTTTTTTTAAAAAACTTTTTCAAATTATTTTTAATTAAATTTAATCTTTTTTTATTAAAATTTTAATGGACTAAGAATTCATTATTATTATTATTTAGAGTGAAAAAACAAAAGAAATTTTTTTTTTTTTACGGTAAATTCCTTTTTGAAGTTTGTAATAATGATAATAATAAATTTAAAGAAAAGGCTGGACTGAAATAAGAAGACTGTAAAAATTTTAACGGAAGTATACGTCATTGCTGGACAGGATGAAGGAGAAAAACTAGAGTCCGATAAAGTGACAAGTTCCGAAATTGACGATTACTAACGGAAACGATCCATCATTTATTTTCCTTCAGGATGTTTAAAAACGCGGCAGACAGTAAAAAAAAATTATAAACGTGAATATTGGAGAGGCTGTTGAGAATATGGATCGACTTAGCCAAGGAATGGCGCAAGTCCGGTTACGACAGTAGGTCCATGCACGGTTTAGTATGATCAACAAATCCACACTGACAGAACTGCGACAGCAACAAACAGGATATCATACTGAGACATAATGCCGAAAGAAGGTGTAAATTAACTGAAGTAATGTCGAAAGACAGCCAAAGAAGCGGACAAAAGGCTGATGGAATCCAGGATGTGGGGAGTAAAGACAGAAACTATTCCGGTCATAGTGGGAGCAGCACTGGGGGCCATGCCACCACCATTAAAAGGCAATTGTACAAAGGAATTAGAGTTGGAAAGCCCAATTTCTACGAAAGCAAACACCACCACCGATATTCGAACATTTTTTCCGGGTAGAAACCTAGAATGAATGGTGGAAAACCAGAGCAATCACATTAAACTTGCCATGAATAAAAGATGATGATAATAATAATAATAATTAAAACTTTAAAGATAACAAACTTTATGAGGGAGTATAAACTGGAAAGAATTATTGTTGAAAAATTCGAACGATTATAAGAGAATTTTGTCGTTAAAAAATAAATTGAAATAATAATGATAATAATAATAATAATAATAATAATAATAATAATAATAATAATAATAATAATAATAATAATAATAATAAATGATAAAAAAAATTTTTTTTTTTGTTACAGTAAATAAATATTTTCGCGTGATAAACATTTTCACGGTTTTTTTTTTTTTTTGTAAATAAAGATAAAAGTAATAAACGGCGTTAATTTGAAATTTGGCGCGAAAAAAAAAACCTGGAACCTACCGTGGGACGATTAAAATTTTAATTTTTTTTTTTTTTTCGTTTTGAATTTATGACAACAACCGAAAAAATTTTGTTGAATTGAAATTTACGACTTTTTTTTTTTTTAACAATGTAATTTACGGTTTAATTGAAATTTAACATTGTTTCCCGTCGAAAGTAATAAATTACACGGAAAAAAAATAATAATAATAATAATAATAACAATAACGATAATGATTTTTTTTTTTTTGTTGTTTTTGTCGTATTTTTTTGTTAATTTGTCGCGAAAACGAAATAGAATTTTATTAAACTTGTACGAACGTATTTATATTGATTCCTAAGAATTTATATATATATTGAATAACAATCGTTCTCCAGGATTCCAGAAAAAAAAAAGGAAAAAATTTTGTTTTGGTATCGAATTCTGAGTAAAATTCTTTTGTCATCACTTGTACGAGTTTTCTGTCGTCCCTGTTCCTGTTTTTCTTTCTCCAACATATAAATATTATTAATCAATTTTTTTTTTTTTTCGGGAAGAGGAGGGGGGAATAGGTTTACAGATTATTGCAGGGAGTGGGTGTTAGGGTGTGTAAAATTTTTACAATAAAAAAAATTTAAAAGGAATCCGCTCGAGGGAATTAAAAAAAAAACAATTCTCTATTTTTTTCCTTTTTTTTTGATTAAAAAAATAACAAAAACTTTTTTCCATTTAATTTCTTATTAATAATAATAATAATAAACCTTTGGACTCTTATTTATTTATTTCTGTTATTATTTAAGTTTCAAAAGTGTCAATAGACTAAAAAAAAAAGTCACTCATTTAAATTATTTATACAAATGAGATACTTTTGAACGAAACATACGAAATAATGTTACACGTTTGCCAACATTAAAAAAAAAAAATTTGTTTTTATTATCATAACACAGAATGAAATTCTGTTGGATTCGATCTGAGGTCAAGGTCGTCATAAGTCGTTGTCATCGTGTCGTAAGACAAAAAAAAAAAAAAAACATTCGAGTAAATTAATATAATTTTTTTTAAACGGTTTTAAATTGGTTTATTATTATCATCATCATCATCCGTCGTTATTTCAACGTTTAAAAAATTGAAAAAAAAAAAAAAATTCACACGTGGATAAACCAACAGGAAATGGAGAAAATTTTTTCTGTTAATTTATGAAAACTAGAGACTGGAGAAAATTTGCTAGGATTTACCGATTACAAAAAACAGACGCGCAAGAATTTTTTTTGTATAAAAGCACAAAAATAAAAAATTTGATAGTTTTCAAAAAAAACTTTGTTTAATATATACGGTTTCCTTGCCTCGTAAGAAACCTTAAAAATTCGACGCCATTATTGAATATTATTTACTCTATGAAATTCTATTGTAACGCACACACATGTTTATTATTAAACAATGGCGTAATAATCGATAATAAATAATTTTTACCTTTTAAACAATTGTATAAGAGTTATTATCATTATTATTTGCCATTTTGTTGTTGTTTTTGTTTTAAAAGACGTATTACAACGTAATCGAAAATGGAGAAGAAAAAAAAAGGAAATAAATAAAAAAAAAAAAAACAAAGTTGACAAGAACATAAAATTTTGTTTTTCTTCTTGTTTTTTTTTTTTTTTTTTGTCATATAAGAAAATCAATTTTCATTTCAAGTGTTTTTTGAACTTAACTTAACTTTGACAAATGAAACATGATAACGGTTGAAAGGAAAAAAAAAAAAATTATTCGACTATTTGTTTTCTTGGAAAAATAAAATAAAAAAAAAAAAATTTTCTGTTTTTCCTTTTTTTCCTTTTTTTTCCTTTTACCCGTATCATAAAAAAAATGGAGATTTTTAACTCGTAAATATTAATATTATTAAAATAAAACAAAAAAGAAATAATAAAAACCAAAAAAAATTTCTTTTATATTAATATTTTACCGGAAGTTAATTTTTTAAAAATTATTATTAAAGAAAAAAACAAAGAAAAAGGGATGGGATGGGGGTTCAGGGGGGTTAAAGCGATAAAAAAAACTATATATGTGTGTGTGTGATAAACAATAAGGGAAGAAAAAGGTGATGATAATAATAATTCAAAGAAAGATATTTTTCCACCGCCACCACCACCACCGCCATCATCATCATCATCTTTAAACAGAGAAAATATCTGAGGCCCTGAAAATCGAGGGTTAAAACTCGCTAGGAAACCATTTTCAACGCAATCGTAAGTCTTATCACGGTCCGAGCCACCACCCTCAATCTATGAAATTATTTCGTTTTTTACATTAAAAAGAATATGATTTCAAACGGAATTCCTACGTTACAACATAGTCATCTTACGAATATATAATTTTATGAAAAACTTTAAAAGAACTTTTTTTCACATTGTTTTTATACGGTGAAATAATTTTTTTAATGATAAAAAATTGACTAGGTGATTTTACACGCGGAAAACAAACTTCAGTTGTCAAATTAAATTCCAGGGAATAAAACGTTATCGGGGCCCAGTTTTTACGCGAGAAGAATAAGAAAAAGAAGAAGATACAAGAAAATTTCAAAAAAATTTTTTCAAACAATAACACAAAGGATTTTTTTTTCCCATCGGAATATTATCATCATCATCATCATAGAGGTAAATAATAATAAAAAAATTTTTAATTAATAATAATAATAATAATAATAATAATAATAAAGGGAAAATTTTATTCGTAACCGATCGTTAAATTTATATAAATATGTAATTCCGGTTACACAATGATAACACCGAAAAAAAAAAAACTCGTTTTTTTATTAATTAATTAATTTATTTTTTATGTTAATAAATCCGGAAAAACTTTCTTTTTGTTGATATTTTATCACACAAACAAACACGACAATAAAAAATTAATTATAAGAGAGAGAGAGAGAGCGAAAGAGAGATATTTTTTAAAAAAATATCCGTCACTTTAATTTTTTTTTTTTTTTTTAAATTGATTATCGAGGCCCTAAAAATAGATTGACCATAACAAATTTACCGATCGGAAGTTAATGAAAGAAAGAAAGGAAAAAAAAAAAAAGTTTTGACGTTTTTTCTTTCTTTATTTCCTATCTACTTTCAGTAGTAGTTTAAACTTTTTTAAAAAAAACATCAAAACTTTTTATTTCCCTTTTTATTCACATAGGGGAAAAAAAAAAAAAAATTTTTTTCATTTGCCTCGAAGAAATTTTCCATTTACGTCATTTATCTTTCTTTCCCCAACCCCCTGCACCCCATCCTCCCATCCACCACGGAAGAAAAAAAACGGTCCAGAAATCGAATGAAAAATACATATACATATTTTTTTATAATAATAAATTGACGTAAAGAGTTTTAACAATATTTCTAGACGCAAAAAAAAAAAAAATTATTCTTAGCAAAATATATATTCAACGATTTGTTTGTTTCGATCGATCAAACTTCAAATCGATTTCGATTTTTAACGGTTTCCCATTAAGGAAATGATACATAAAAAAAAAAAAAACAAAAATGGCGTCAAAAAAAGAAATCTCGTGTGTTGTTTTTGTATAATATATGTTTAGTAGTAAAATTTTTAAAAAAATTCCATCCAGGTAATATTTTAAACGAGAAAAGTATATATTATGATTACGACCCGGTTTTTTAAATAATAATAATAATAATTTATTACGTGAAAAAGAAGAAAGAAATGTTACCTGTGGTGGAAAAACGTTTAATTAAATGATGTGCTATCGATTTGATTTGATTTTACGACGATTGTATTAAACCGAGGATCCCCCCCCTTTTTTTTATCTTAAATCCCGTTTGATGCATTATTATAAGGGATCTACACATTAATTAAAGGATATTCGTATATTTTTTTACGGATGAAAATGTGGGGGAGGGTCCTTTCAAAAAAAAGATAAAATGTCAAACTAATTAAATGAAACTTAAATAGGCCGAATAAATAAATAGGAAAAAGGTTTTTCAAAAAGGTTGTTTTTTTTTTTTTTGTAAAAGGTTATGTTGTTTATCCTTATCAACTATTGCACTTGTTTTTGCAAAAAATAAAAAAAAAAATGGCGAGAAATTTAATAATTTTTATTCAGAATGAGGATAATGATAAATCGTTAAAGAGATGTTTTTAATAAGGGTGTGCCCCTCACTCTCTCTCTTTCTATCTATCTCTCTCTCTCTCTTTATCTCTCTCTCTCTCTTGTTTTGCCTCTGAGGACAAAGTTCAAATGATGGTCAAGTCGTGGAAATGATGATAAAACATCGACACAAAGAAATAGAAAAGATTTAGTTTGAAGAGAAATGTGCGACAAAGTCTAATTTTTTTTTTATGACGTCATCAATTTTCGCTTCCGCGTTTCTTAATTTTTTCTCTTAACATCCACCGCCTTCTTACTTCCCCTCCTCCTCCCCCCCTCAAAATTCAAAATCAATTAAAATCATCAAAACGATGTACGAAATAAAATTTTCGAGTCAGTTAAAAAGGGTAAAAAAAAAAAAAAGAAAATTTAAATATGGCGAAACAATTAATTATTAGACAAAGATAGAAAATAATTCGCACTATAAATATTAAAAATTTCGTTAGTTAATTAAAAGGAAATAAAATAATTGATTTATTTAAACGACGCGTTTTTATTTATAAATTATAATTTTTTTTTTTTTTAATAAGGAAAATTCGTCGGAAAAACCAAAAAAAAAATTTTCCATCGTTTTTCTATTTTAATTTGTTTTTGTTTTCTTTTTTTAACGAAAATAAATTAAGTATTCGACGTTTGTTTTTTTTTTTCTCCCTATCGTCCGACATTTTCTTTTTTTTTTTTTCATCAAGTTCAATAAACTTTTATTGTTTTAAATATTTGAAAAAAGAAAACAAAACATGGAATTTTCCTTTATGGAAAAAAACAAAATTGGAGATTTTTCTTTTTTTTTTAGGGAGGGAGGGAGCGGGAGGGGAGGGCAGGGGAAATTAAAGAGAAAAATGTTAAACAAATAAGTTTAAAATTAACTTCCTGGAATTATTAACTAATAAAAGATTTTATTTATTTATTTATTTATTCAGGTAGTAAGTAGTATGACACGAGGCATATTAAAAACGACGTGGAATTAAACAAAATTATTAAAGAAATTAGATTTGTTTCTTTTGGGAATTAAAAAAATTTTCAGTTCTCTACTACTACTCTTTTCTCTTACGCTTATTTGCATCCGATTAAGAAAAAAAAATTCGAGATTCGAGAAAATCTCGAATCTCTTTTCGAATTATCATTATTATTATTATTATTACATCGTATCGAGGATTTTTCTTTTTTTCTTTTTCTTTCTTGTTATAAAAATATTTAAAAAGGTTCGAATGAAACCAGCGAAAAATAAATATATAAAAAAAAAAAAAACGAAATTATTTTTCCGCCACGTTTTTCTTCTGGAATTTAAAAAGAGAGAGAGAGAGAGAAAGAGAGAGAAACACGTAAAAATATTTTTTTTATCCTGTTTTAATATTGTATCAAATTATTATTATTGTTATATATATATATATATATATTTCGCGAAAAAAAAAAGGAAAAAATGAAAAAATTATTTTTCAAATCGGAAAATTCCAAAAAAAAAAAAAAATAATAATGATGATGATGATAACTACGATGTTAGTAATAATAATAATAATAATGAAAACCCTTTTAATAATTTAACAATATTTCATTTCATTTTTTTTTTTTTTTTTTTTTTTAAAACTTACTGGAACATCTATTATGGGTGTACTATTATTATTATTATTATTAACAATGTCAGGGACAAGCTCCGGCCTGGAACGAGCTCAAGGTTTTTTTTTTTTTTTTTCTTTTCTTTTACGTCACTGCTCAATTTTTTTTCTCTTCTTCTTCTTGTTTTTGTCTATGTCGAAAAAAGAAAAGAAAAAACTGGAAAAAACTGGAAAAAAAATTTTCTTCTTTTTCTTTTTCTTATTGTTAACGAGTTTTTTTTTACTTTTTTTTTTTAATTTTTCAATTTTATTGTTTCCTATTAATTTTTTTTTCTTTTTTTTTTGTAATGGTATTAATTAAACGTTTTTTCCTTTGACGAAAAAATTCAAAAGGTTTTTTTATAGTTTCCTTTGTGAGAAAGAGAAAAAAAAAGAAAAAAACGTTGCGGAGTCTTCGTTTGATGATGAATGGATGCTGCGTTAAAAAGTCAAACGGTTAAAAATTATATTTAATTGAATTAAATTGTCGGAAGTATTTCGCTCACAAAATGTAACGGTCTTCCTTTCTCTCTCTCTCTCTCACATATTTAAAGTCGTTGATAATAATTTTTTTTTACCCTCGAGTAAAATATTTTAAATAAAATTTAAAAAAAAAAAAAAAAGTTTTACGCGCGCGTGTCTGAGTTTTTTTTTTTTAAAAAAAAAATTAATTTTACGTAAATAGAATGTATAGAGACGACAATATGGAAACCGGAAATCGATTAAAAATTTCCCTCTAACGAATACAATATGATGAAAAATATTATTAACGGTTAAACGTTTTTAACCCTTCCGTATAGTAAATAGTAACAGAAAAATACATTGTTGTTCTCTCTCTCGGATTTATTCGAGGGTAAAAAAAAAAAAGTAAATTTCAAAATTCACGAACGTGGAAGAAGAAGAAGAAAGTAGTAATAATAATAATAATAAAGAACCCTTTCTCATTTCCACTGTCAGAAAATGTTTCCATATGAGGGTGACGTTATGGTAACCCAAACCGAATTAATTCTCTTGCTTTGCCTTTTTTAAAAAGTTGAAAGGAGGAAAGGGAGAGAGGGGGGAGAGGGGAGAGAGGGAGAAGAGAAAGAGAGAAAGATGGGGAAAAGATTACTCTAACGGAAAAGGTTGTAAACGAGTAAAAAAACAAAAAAAAAAAAAAAAGGTTTCATGGTCGTTAACGGTGTTTCCATCGCACAACAACCAAACAGGTTTCATTTTTTTTTTTTTGTTTTCAAACCCTCCAGGCTGGAGGAAAATTCTAGTTTGGAATTCTTTTTTAAATTAAATGTTCGAAAAAAAAAAATCAATAGTTAAAAACAAATTTGTCATTCGTTTATTATCATTATTATTATTTATTGTTTTGTTTTGTTTGTTTCCAACACCGTCGCTCAATAATATTATTTAAATCGTTTTCTCTCTCTCTCTCTCTATCTCTCCCTCTTTTCATTTTTGTATTTCATTTTTGGAAAATCGTTTTTCAGAGTCTACTTATTATATGATGCGATAAAAAAAAAAAATTTTTTTTATTTTGGAAAATAATAATGGAAAAGCTTTTAAAAACAAAAAAAGAAAAAAAAGAAAAAATGGAAAAAAATACTTGAAACAATTTAAATGGAAATTTTTTTTTTTGTTTTCTACCCTTGAGGAAGGAGGTGGGGTGGACTTCGAATGTGGAAGGGAGAAGGGGGGGGGGAAATGAAGTAAAGTATAGTGGAAGGGATTTTCAAATGGGTTAATTTGATAAATTATTGAAAAACAATAAACAATGGTAGTAATAAAATTGAAAATAACAAATGAACACCGAGCTGAGACTCCAGGAATAAATTTAATTAACCTTATTCCAGCCTTCCTTCCTTTCTTTTTTCCTTTCTTCATTTTTTTTTTTTTTCTTTTGGTTAATTTAATTTTTTTTTTTGTTGGAGAAAAAAAAATCGTAATAATAATAATGATAATAGTAGTAGTAAATAAATAAATAAAGTTAATTTCATTAACAAAAAAAAGAATAAAATAAAAATTATTATTTTTTTCCTCCAGAAAATTTTTTTTTTTTGGAAAATTTACGTATACCGTACATTTTTTCGAACGCGTTTTTTTCCCTTTTTTTTCTTTTCATTTTCCTGGAATTTTTTTTTGTTTTCTTATAATTAAATTAATGTTTATCTCTTAGGATAAAATTTTATTAAAGAACCAAAGCTCCAAAATTATCATTTAATTTTTAATTCCATTCATGGAATGTTTTCCCTTTTTTTTTTTAATAATATAATAATAATAATAAAAGACTCGAAATATTTATACCGCAAAAGATTTTACTTAATTTTCCTTCCCTCCCCTTTCCTCCCATTCAAAAATTTTCCAGGTTTTAATGAGTATAAAAATAAAATTGGAATTTTTTTTTAATTTAATGTGCGAAAAAAAATTTCTAAAGTTCGGCCATTTTGAATAATGTTAAGTATTATTACTTTTTATATATGACCGTATCATTACGTTAAATGATGTTTTGGAAAAAATAAACGGCTGGACTTTCCAGGAAAAAAGAGAAAAGAAAAATTCGTTAAAAGGATTGAATTAAATGGAAAAAAAAAAAAATTTTTCTCTTTTACCTTTGAACAAAATTTTTCTCATTTTCCTTAACGTTCTCGGCCATCTTTCATCCATTTATTTCATTTACCATCCATTCCATTCATTTCCTTTTTTTTTCTCCAGATTCTAAATTCATCTGGAAATGAAAATGAGTACAAATTACTTTAAATCCCATTTTACCTGTTACCCTTTTTTTTTTTTAAAAAAAAAAAAGATTTAATACTTTTTTTTTTTTTTTAGAGTCATTTGGTATTAATCCTTTGATATTTAAAATCTCTCTCTCTCTATCTATCTATCTTTCTCTCTCTCTTTGGGCAAAAAAACTTTTTAAAAATTTTTCCCGCCAAAAAGAAATTTTTCTTTTTTTACCTACCCTTTGATTTTTTTAAAATTCATTTTCACGCATTATTTTAATTTCGTTGGGGGGAGGGGAGTGGAGGTGAGGGGAAAAGATATAGAGAAAGAGAGAGAGAGAGAGAGAGCAACGAACATAAATTTTAACGAAAAATTTAATTAAAATAAAATTACAAGTAATTATCGATCGTATTTTTCGTTTAATTTCGACTCAAATTCGCCATTTCACTTTTTTCCTCCTCTTCCCCTATCCCCTCGGGTAAAAAATTTTGAACGGAAACGGAAATTTTATTAAATTATTATTATTATAAATAACGATAAAATTTCCTTGAAAAATATATTTAATTTTTTTTATTTTTTGTAAACATATAAACACAATTAACGTTACTATAATTATTTAAAACGTCAATTAAAATTATTATTATTATTATTATTATTATTATTATTATTATCATCGTCGTCGCCATTTTTGTTTTGTTTTATTCGATCACCCATTAATGACATTTTAACGGAAAAAATTTTTAATGTTTTGTTTTTTTTTTCATTTCAGTTATGAATAATTAATCGACCATGAAAATTATCCAGGTAAAATTATTATTATTATTTTCATTATCATCATTATCATCATTATTATTATTATTTAAAACGTTTTACGTTAATGTTTATTTTAATTTTTTTATATCGATAATCGATTAATCAAATGTTAAAAATTTAACAAAAAAAAAATTGATGTCGATTTTTATTTTTTTTTTACGTAGTTTTCGTATTTGTTTTCCTACAAATGACGTCATAAAAGGAAAAATAATAATAATAATAGAAAAATATTATCGATTTTGATTAGAATAATAAAATAATAATAATTGCGTTTATAAAAAAAAACGGTTAAACGAAAATTTAATAATTAATGTCATCGTTTTTTTTTTTAAATAAAATTCAACAACAATTCGAATCGATATAACAATATAAAAATAATTTATGTATTTATGTACACATAAAAGGGATTTTTTTTTTAAATAAATAAAATTTTGTGTCGATCGATTCGATAGTTTTACCCCCCTCCCCTCCCGCCTTCGAAAAAAAAAAGGATTTTCTTTTTTGTTTAAGTGATATCCGAAAATAAAATGTCATGTGCATCACGAAAAGGGATGGAAAGAAATTTTCCGTTCTTTTTTTTTTTTTTTGTTTTTTTATTCGCTTTAAATGTCAGATTTTGATTTGCTACAAACAAAAGCAAAAAAATTTAAGGGATTATATTATTTGCTATCGTTAATCCGTTATTTATAAATGTTTATTTATTTTTTTAAATTTATCCAATGATTTTTAACTATTTTTTTCTTTCATTTATTAATAATAATGATTATAACTACGTACGTGCGTGAACACTTACTTACTCAAAATTACAATTTATTATTATTATTATTACGGTTTTCTTTTTTATTTTAATTACGCGCCATTTTTTTTTTCATATTCAAATCATTCGAAATCCCTCTTTTATTTAAATAATAATTTGTTACATTTTTTTTACGTTTTACCTGAAATTTTTTTTTTTTAAACAATAATAATAATAAATTTTCTTTTTTTTTTAATCGGTAAAAGCTCCCCGTTGATGTGTTGAAAGGGAGAGGGGGGAAAAAAGAAGAAGGGATAAAAGGTTTGACATTTAAAATCGTGCAAAACAATTCGTCATCATTCTTTTCAACCTTTTCAATGTTTTTGTCATTTGATAATATCCCCCTCACCACTCGCTTACCCAACACCCCCCTCGTTTCATTCGTAAAATCTCGTATAATTAATTATTTTAATTATTTTTTATTTAAATGAAAATCCTTCAGCGACAATAATAATAATAATAATAATAATAACACATAAAAAAGGAAAAAAGAAAAAAGGAAAAAAAAAAAAAGCCGAAATTAAATCGACTGTCAAGTTGGTATTTTTTAATTATTTTTTTTTCCGGGGATTTTTTTTGTTTTTTTGGGAAAACAAAAACAAATATTTTTTGCCCTTTAAACACACAAAAAAAAATAAATATATAAAAAAGAGAGGGAGGGGAGGGGGAGAGAAAAAAAACAAAAGTTCTCACGTTATTAATTCGAAAAAGTAAATTAATTTATTTGACGGGTAGGGAAATCGTCGTTTCACGAATTTTATTATAAGAAAATTAAAAAGTACTATTAAATTTATTATAAAAAATCAGTCATCTTTTGTTCCGTTTTTTTCCATTTTTATAAATGTTAAATATTCTTTTTGAGAATATTTTTGGTAAAAATATTTTTTTTTCATTTTTTTTATTTATTTATAATTTTTTTCAATTATTATTATTATAAACAAATTATGGTTGATTCAATTTGTTGGTTGTTGACGACAATCAACAATCATGATTAAAATTAATAATTTTTTTTTTTAATCATTCTGAGGAAATTTTTTTTTTAGTGCGTGGAACTTGAAATGGAATTTTTTAATTGTAAATTTATTTACGGAAAACAATATTATTATTATTATTATTATAAAAAATAAATGAAATCAATTTATATTAATAGCAAAAAACAAAAAAAAAACTAGCAAAAACATTATTGTCTTTTTTTAAATCGATACAATCTAATTAAAAAAAAAAAAAAAAAAAAACTACTACTACGTCTATAACAGTTATAATCATTTCTTTCTTTTTTTTTAAATATATAATAAAATTTATATAAAAATTCATCAAAAATGACTGTTTCGAATGATAAAAACAAACAAAAAAAGAATTAATAAAACTTTTCCATTCATAACAAAACAATACTAAACAACAACAACAACAACAACATTCGTTGATTTGATACACGATCGACAATGAATTCTCGAATTAATTTTTTTTTATTTTAAATCAGTGCTACCAACCCAAATATTGAAAATATTTACGTATATACTGCTAAAGAATTCATCGTTAAAAAATTTTTTTTTTTTAAGCTCAAAAAAAACAATCAGAAAAAGAAGGGAATGAGTTAACAATAGATAGATAGATGAAGTGGTGGTGGTGGTGGTGACGGTTGTGATCGGGGTTCTAGAACAGTGAAAGGATTCGAAATCAATAAGGCAATGTTTTTAAATTAATTTGGAAGCCCTTTTTTTTTTTTTTTTATTACAAATCTACCGTTTCGGCAGCTATTGTGCAAGTCGGATTTTCGATATCCGTTTTGCTTTGTATCAATTTCAATTCCAAAGCCGATACGGTCGGATTATCGCCTTCGGTCGATTGTCTTGCCATTTGAAAAGTTCTTTTTACGACGGCTTGCATCGTCGCAATCGTGTTTTCCATCGTGACTTGCAAATCGTTTGTTTTATCGTACCAGGCGAGAAATAATGCAGCCGTGAGATCTCCGGTTCCGGTGAAACTCGCCGGAAGTTTCGGAAAAATCATTTTCAAAACGTTTCTCTCCTGACCCTTTTTCTTGCTCACTATCGACAACAATTCATTGTCCGCGGCCAAATCCGTCGAACTTAAAAATACAATTTCGACTCCCATTTCGTGCACGGCGTCGATGGCTTTCAATGCGTCGTCGAATGTTTTTATCGTTCTGTCCGTTATTATTTCCAATTCGAATTGATTCGGAGTGATTATGTTTGCCAAAGGTACGATTTCCGTTTTGAAAACCGCCATGGATTCTTTCGGTACGTACAACCTTCCGTTGTCTCCCATGACCGGATCGCACACGTACACGAGATTCGGATTGACTTTTCTCAATTGTTTAACGACTTGGGCGACTTTTTTCAAAAAACCCGCATCTCCGATGTATCCCGTGAGCAAATGAGAATAATTATCTAAATTATTAGCGGATAAACCTTTTACCAAATCCTCCAATTCGTCCTGTTTCAAAACTTGTCCTTTCCACAATCCGTAACCCGTGTGATTTGAAAATTGTACTGAATTGATGGGATCCACGTCGAAACCGAGAACCTGAAGCGGAAACGTGGCACTTTTATTTCCGACGTAACCCGAAACCACGTGACTTTGTATCGACAAAACTCTCCCGGGTTTCTTGTTCATTTTTCCCTCTTGCGTGATGTTTTACTCATGAATATCGCAACGACTGCAACTCCGACTGATCCGATAACGGCCCAAACTGAAAACGAAAAAATTTTTTAATTTTTGCTAAAATATTTTTTTAAACAACAAAAAACGGAAGCGAAAATTACGAAAATTTTTATATAATGACTCGACAACATTAACGACAACAACAACAACAACAAACCAGATTTTTGACATTTATTAAGAATAACGACGTTGATTACGTCACTACTTAAAAACTAACCTAATGAAATAATTTAAAAGAAAATCGATTAATCAATCAATCAATCAATCAATTACAAATTTACGTTCGCGCAACACCTGAGACAAACAACAACGTTAACAAAATAAAATCTTAACAAACTCAACACGACAGCGACAGCGACTTATTTAAGTTTACAAACAAAAACTTTTTTTAAAAAAAAAAAAAGTTAAACAATTACCGTCGGTTGTAGGAAACGATTCGTGCAACAATTTTTTTTGTTTTTGTTGGTACCAATGAGAGAGGGTTAAAGATAGACAAAACAGGAAAAAAGGAAAAGGACCTGAAAAATTAAAAAAATTTACCGGAAATAATTAATTTGATATTTAAAAATTTATTAACGAAATATATATATATATCGTGAGAGGGTTGTTGATAACGATGATAAAAACCGTGCATGCACCCCCACCCCTTACACCTCCCCCTTTCCCACCCTTCCCGAATTAAATTTTCATTCTTTTATCGATTAAATTTTTTTCTTGCAAAAAAAAAAAAAAAATGTTTTTTTCATTTTTTTCATCGATTACGTTCGATCCATTACGATCGATAAATTATTATTATTTTTTATATTATCATTATTATTTTTCTTCTGCTTTATCGTTTCCTCTTCCGTTTCGTTACAAAAAAAAAAAACTAACAAATACGTAAATATAAATTTTTAAGTAAACTCTGACGTCGTCTACGACGATTTTATCGATTTTATTTTATACATTTTTTTTTTCGCATCGAAAACAAAGTAATAATGATAATAATAATGATAATAATAATAATAATAATAACGATAAATTATTATTAATATTTACGACGTAAACGAAAAAAAAAACCGTTTCGCGTTTGTGTTAAACCTATCGTTTCGTTCGGGAATAAAAATAAATAAAAAAAACGGAAATGGGGAATTCGGGAGGGGGAAAAAAAGGGACGTTGTTGCAACAACGACGTAAGCATAAACGACAGGAAGTGGAAAATTTTCCAAGAGGAAAAATACATTAAAAAGAAATTATTTAAAAAATAAAAATAAAAAACAAAAAGGGCGAGAATAAAATCACGACGTGAAAAAAAAAAAAAACAAAAAAAAAAAATTTTGGGGGGGTGAATGAAATTCCTTTTTTTTTTTGTATGTTTTCCTGTAGGAATAAAATTACGAGAAAAAAGAAAAAAAAAGTTAAAAACTGGATGATTATTGTGAGAAAAAGTAAAAAGTTTTCTTTTTTCTTTTTGAAACCGTAAAAAAATAAAATTACTAACGAACTCCTACAAATATTAATAATAATAATAATAATAATAATAATAATGAATAAATTCCATTTGAAATAATAATAATAATAATACTAAACGTTTTTACTTTTTTTTTAATTTTAAACCACAATATATATCTAACCTTTTTTGTAATAAAAAAAAAAATAATAATAATATTTGTAAATGTCACAATACGGCAAAAATTACGCCCTCTTCCCTCCTTCTCTTTCCCCTCCCCTCCCCTCTCTCCGCCCCCAAAAAAAAATTGTTTTTAATATTTTTTTATTTAATTTTTTTTTTTTTATTTGTTTTTAAACGGCTGCTT
>NW_002987783.1:32131-36799 GCF_000006295.1 Pediculus humanus corporis | reverse complement strand
TGTGTGCGTGTGCGTGTGTGTGTGTGTGTGTGTGTGTGTGTGTGTGTGTGTGTGCATGCGTCCTCACCCAAATTATTGTGCGTTAGTAGAAAAAATAAAATAAAATAAATAAAGGTTCGATTTAAAAAGCGTTTTAAATGGCGGCGGAGAAACGGAAATTACGTTTTCCAAAAAAAATTTTTTTTTTTTTTAGCGTGCCTGTAGAAAAAATTATTTTCTCCTTACCCGATTCGTTCTTTATTTTTTAAAGTTTAAATTCAAAAAAAAAAAAAAATCCAATCAAAACTCTCTCTCTCTATCTCTCTCAAAACAAAAAAAAAAAAAAAAAAAATTAAAATTTTGATGGCGGTGATGACGATGACGACGACGACGACGACGACGCCGTCAATAATAATAATAATAATTGTTTTCGTTTAAAAATAAAAAATAAAAAATTTTAATATTTAGCTTACGGAACATGAAACGGATTTTTTTTACGGGCTTTATTCTCTTCATTTTTTTTTTTTTTTTTTTTAATTTAATGAATGAAATTTTTTTTTTATTGTCTTATTTATATTTTATTTTTACTACTACTAATAATAATAATATTATCATCATAACCATCATCATAACCGCAATAATAATAATAATAATAATAATAATAATAATAATAATAATTTTTTTTTGTCTTTTCTTTTTTTTTAAATTTTTTAATATTTATCGACCGTTGAATTTTAAGAACGCGTCGAAAACTCGACTGATATATAAAATTTTTTTTTCTATCCTTTTTTTCGTACAGCAGAAGACTAAAAACAATTATCAGATCGAAAATTAATAATAATAATAATAATAGTTTAATAAAAAAAATAAAAAAATCCCCGTACGTGAAGACGTAGTAAGTAAAATAATTATTAATAATAAATTTTTGGGAGGGGAAAAAAAAACAAATTTCTTTTTGTATTGCGAAAATTGATCGTTTAGAAAAATAAATAAATTAATAATAATGAAATAAAATAAATAATTATATGAAAAGTTATCTGTAAGAAATAGTAATAATAATAATAATAATGAATTTGATTGTTATTACGTAATGTTTAAATTATTTATTTATAATCATTTTTATTTTGTATTTATCATTCGCGATTACGATGTGATAAAATATTTATTAAATTACTTGATTTATTAAATTTTATCATTTTAATATTTTTTTTAAAGAAAAATGTCTAATTTTACTTTAAAAAAAAAAAAAAAATCAACGAAACGTCATTAAATCAACAAGTAGATTTTTTTTTTTTTATGTATAATAACATTCACGTTAAACAATCAGTTATTTATTTATTTAAAACAATTTTTATAACGAATACTTACGACCATTTTTTTATCACTTACTTAATTATAATTATTTTAATTAATTAATCGTATTTAATTTAAAATTAATAATTTTATATATTAAATTGTATAAAATTAATAAACAACAACAGATCAATTATGTATATGCATGTATATTTTCTTTTTTTCCGTTAAAATAACGTTAATTACAACGTTTCGTATCGAAAATATCACGTTTAAATAATATTATAATGTTAAATAAAATATTTGACACGATTTAAAAGAAAATTGACGTGGAAAAAACGTTTAAAAAAAGTAAAAATATAATAAAAATGTATGATTACTTACAATTTGAACTCCATTTAAAACAAGTTTTTGAAAGCAGACGATAAAATAGTTACAATTTAAGTTGATAGAGCGCTCTCGCGACGTCGGTTTACGTTAAAAACATTTTATGAGACAAAAAAAAAAATTTTTCTTATTATTCTGCGCAGAATTTTTTTTATTTTAATTTATTTTTCTATTAATTCTCATTCGATAAAAACAAAAAAAAATTTAAATTTAATTATTTTAAAAATAATTAAAATCACATCGTCATTATTCGTTAATTAAACATTCAAAAATTTAAAAAAAAAAAATTACACGCCATTTTGCCTTATCAAAATGTCGCACGTTTTGCAACAGCAACGAAAAAAATTTTTTTTTTTTTTTTTGGTTAATATTTGAAAACCTTGCGATAAAATTAAAAAAAATTATTTTCAAAATTATAATCAAAATCATTTTAACTCGAAAAAAAAGCAAAAACATTAACAAATATCTGCGATAACGCGTTTAATTTCCTTATCACCCCTAAAGTCGATAACAAAATAAAAAAATTTTTTTTATTTTATTTCGGGGTTAAAAATCTTATAAAGAAAAATTTTTAATTTAAAATAAAAAAAAACTTTTTCCCTTTTTATCCCGAATTTCTCCCTTAAATAAATTGATTTAAAAAAAATCAAATCAAAATTTTCATATTATAAAAAGAAACCTTTCGTTCGATTCTCACAAACGAATAATATTTTATTAAAAAGTCATCATCATCATCATCATCATTATTATTTTTATACAATATGAATTTCACGGTAAATATTTGATTAAATCTTTTATCGTCTTCGTCATATTATTATTATTATTATTATTATTATTATTATTATTATTATCATTATTAGATTAGTTTAAAACCCTTCCAGCTGAGTTTTTATTACTTCCCGCATAAAGAAATTTCTTTTTTTTTATATGACGTCACTCACTTTCTTATTTCCCCCGTCCCCCCCCATCTATTATTATTTTACTTTTTACAACGAAAAAAAATAAGTAAATAAAACGGAAATGAAACGAGAGAGAGAGAGAGGGGGGGGAATGATAAGACAAACCCAAATTTTTTTTGGCTTAAAAATAAAATTTCTCGATCGTGTTTTATCAATTTTTTTTTTTCTTTTCGGTTGCAAACGATTTTAAATTATTTTTATAATCCGATCGTAAACTTAAATAAGAACAAAAAAAAAAGAAAATTTACGACAGAAAAGAAAAACATTTAAAAAAAAAAACACAAAAATGTTTTTTTTTCTTTTGTGTTTATATGACAAAAAATTTAAATTCGTCCTTGTAAACGTCACGAGACTTTTTCATTTCATTTCGTTATCATTATCATTAAAATCGATAATTATCGATACATAAATAAATTTATTTTTTTTTTTTTTAATTTTTCACTTATTTTAATATAATGTAAAACTTCAAAGAAAATATTTTCATTGATTTTCCCTCTCATTAATTATCATTATCATTAATAAAAATTTTCACTTTAATTAAATTTATTTATGTTATTTAACTAAAGCGAACATTTTTTACGAAACACAAATTATTAATTAATAAATTTACAATAAATTTACAATAAATAAAAGTATTAAACATTAATAAAAAAATAATTAAATGCATAAGTGCGTGAGTACGTGACTTACCAACGAAATAAAAACGTTGTGTTCGTTGACTCTCTTGTTGAAATATAACAAAACAATGTTCGTAACATAAAAAAAAATTTATGATGTTACCGTTTAAACATTTACGTAATCATTTTTTTTTTTTTTTTTTTATTAGTTTTTATACTTTTGTTCCTTACGTTTTAAATGTAACGAAAAAAAAAAAAAATTTGATGTCGGAAAACCCGATAAACATTTAAAAATTTTCCAACTTGTTCTTCTTCTTCTTCTTCTTCTTCCTCCATTTTTCATTTTGTAATTTTTTTTTCCGGTCTAAAATAAAATTCTTATCTTGTAATTGATGATGAATTGTTGTAGAAAATTGTTGTTGTAGGTTTTGGTTGTTAAGAATTTACTTCCGGTTTGATTCAACCGGAAGTAAATGTCTGCTTTTCACAATGTTGTTGTTGTTGTTGTTGTTGCGTTTGTTATTACACGACAAAAAATTTTAAAATAATTTAAAAATCAATAAACTAGTAGTAAATGTTTACTGTTGAATTAAGTGGATATTTTTTTTTTTTTTTTTTTTTTGATTTTAGGTCAAGTGTCGAAGAATAACAAAAAAAAATTCAATGACTTAAAAAAAAAAATTACAAATACTTATGACGAAAAAAAAAAAATAAAGAAAAATGGCAGCCGTTTTTCGTAAACTTTTTTGTTCGTCTGTAAAATTAGGAGGAGAATCACCGGAAAAAAATGTCAAAGGAGGAGTAGGGGTAGGAGGAGGAGTAGGAGGTGGTGGAGAAGGAAGAATAGGAGTTGTGGGAGTAAGTGGTAGTAGTTCGAGTGGTTCGAAAAATGAATCACCAGCCAGAAGACTCCTTCGTCACGGTCTTCATAGAGATCACGTACAGCCCGCTGATGTGCCAACAAATAGTCCAATAAATGCTAAAAAATACGTGAGATTTTTTAAATTTAAAAAAAATAATACGAATTCGAATGTTAAGTCGGGACAAGATATGGGAGAAGGTAAACAATCCGTTGGAAACAATGGCGGCGGTCATCAATTAAAAGTCAGAGCTAAAAGATTAATGAAAGAATTAAAAGACGTTCAAAAATTACAACAGTTAAATTCTTTTGATCCCGTTTTCACTGTCGAATTAGTTAACGATAATTTGTTCGAATGGCATGTTCAACTTTATAAATTAGACGTCGAAAGCGAATTGGCTGCCGATATGAAAGAATTAGGTATCAAATCCATACTTTTCCACGTGATTTTCCCAGAAAATTTCCCATTTGCTCCACCCTTCATAAGAGTTATAACACCTAAAATAGACAAAGGATTTGTTATGGAGGGCGGAGCCATTTGCATGGAACTTTTAACTCCGAGAGGATGGGCAAG
>NW_002987783.1:0-31910 GCF_000006295.1 Pediculus humanus corporis | reverse complement strand
TATTATTATTAATATATTTTCTTTCTTTTTTTTTTTCAGGTATAATAATAATTAATCGTTTCTCCTTCCCGAATTATTTTCACTGAACGATAACTATATTCAATTTTTATGTATGTACAAGGGATATCGGAATAAGGTTACTGATTTCCGTCCAACCTTGCCAAAAAAAAAAAAAATATTTAAAAAAAAACCGTTTACACAAATATTTTCTTAAAACAAAAAATCTACAAACAAACAATAAATACTCATTCCATCCATGTTTTTTTTTTTTTTTTTTTTTTTTTTTGAAAAACTCCAGTGAATTACATAAATCATGTAAACCAAAGTTTTCGATATATTAAATAATAATAATAATAATAATAATAATATATATGACATGAAAAAAAAAAAAAAAAACATTTTAATGAATTTTCATTTTACCCATTAAAATATGGTTGTGTATTATTAAATTTATTTCTTGCCAAGTCTCCTTTGTTTTATTATTATTATTATTAGTAATAAATTTTAAAAAAGCTTTATTGTTATTGTTTAATTTTTTTGTTTTTTTTTTATAATTATTATTATTATTTAATTTGAATAAAAAAATTTTTTTTGAAATTATTGTATACCTGATTTATTTATTCTGAATCATTTCATTTAATTGTTTAATCAAAAATTTTAATCGAGTTTTATTGGAGAAGTAGTATTGTCGGTCGTGAGGCACGGGGACTACTGGTAGAGAAGGTGTCACTTTTCCCAAATATCATACAGCATTTTCATTTCATTATTATTATTTTCTTTTGGTATGTTTACCTTTTATATACATTTTCCATTTGATGATTTCATAACAGTAGGAATTAACCAGTTTGTAAATTTAATATTATGTCTATGGAGATATAGGTTCACCTGTAATCGCTCTTTGTCGAATTTGATGTAACTTTTTTATCCAACGATCCAGTTTTGCTTTTGGATCGAGAAAAAACTAAAATGTCAAAAACAAAAGTTTTTTTTTTTTTTTTTTTAAATGATACAATTTTTAATGTGTGATAAAGAAATGAAAAAATAAAAGAACAACTTACATTCGAGTGAAAAATACTTTTTTCATCCACAGCCAGAGTATTTGATTCATCCACATTGGTTTTGACATTTGAATCAACAGATGATTGCTCATCTGTTGTTTGTTTAGAAGAGGTAAATGACTTTTGAACAAACACATCAGCATTTATATCTTTGATAACATCACTTGTAGGCTTGGTTTGAGACAAGTTGCCGATATCATTTCTAGATTTAACTCCTTTTGGCAAAACTCCCTGTTGTTTAAGTTGATGGTCAGCAGATTCGGCAGCTTTGATAGCTTTTAATAATTTCTCTCTTAATTGTTCTTCAGGATTATTTGTCATATTCTGTGGTAAATTTTTCTTAGAGCTTGTATTAGATGATTTTGATGCATTTGATGTTGAAGAATTTTTAGAATCGCTTGAATTAGATCTTGAGTGATATTTTGAATTACAACTTTTCGAATATGATTTAGATTTATAATGTTGCTTATGACGGTGTTTATCTCTCGAATGAGATCTTCTTGTACGTAAATCTTTGGAAGTTGATCTTGAATGTCTAGAACTGGTTTTACTTCGAGATCTTGAACGCTTGTAATTTCGACTGTAATTTTTTGATTTTTTATACCTAGAAGATCTACGATGCTTTGATCTTCTACGACGACTCGAATCAGAACTAGATGAACTATAAGATCTTTGCAAAAAAAATTAATACGCAATTTGTTTCAATTGAAACAATAATAATCCGTTTGTTATATTTGTAAAAAGTAATAGTACCGAACCGTGACAGGTTAGTTTTAAACACGCAACGAAAAAGTAAATTTACCTTCTTTTATGGCGGCTTTTTCTGTGATAATTTGAAGAATCTGAGTCACTTGAATAACGGCTCATTTTACATAATTATTTAAAATATATTGTACATTTAAAAATAAATCATTTGATTTGTACTTTAAACACAATATTAAAATTAAAAGCTTACAATTTTTTTTTTGGGGCCTTATTTGACAGTTAAATTTTATAGGTAAATGCAAGAAAAGCATCATCAAATCTCAAATTGATTAATATTGAATAAAAGGTTTCAATAATGAAATTTATTAAATTTTTGTTGCGCATTTCATTATATTTTTTTAAAAATATTAATTATAGAGAGTCAGGAAAATTAAAAAAAAAATTATTTTATAAATATTATTATACTTTAAACATTATTATTTAAATAAAAAAAAAAAAAAATTAAAAATTGAAAATAATATTTCACCTAATTATAAAAAATTTGTTGCTCACGATAAGCAAAGAATTGTTTGATATTTGACGATTTGAACAACTGCTTTTCGAGTTTTTTCTTATTAATAAATAACAATTTAAAAAAAATGTTTTTTGAGACCAACCACTTGAATTTTTATATATTAATGATGACATGCTTGATGAAATATTCATATCAAAAATTTTTTTTTTTAATATTAAAAGAGCAGCTCGATTTTATTACAAATGTTAATTATCGTTATGACACTGCATAAAATGTTAAACGATAGTAAATTTACAATAAACAAAATATGGTTATAATAAATTTAGCATGAGATGTAAGTAGATATTCAAATACTAATTGATTGCACTAATAATATTCGAATAACCTCCTCTTAAAGCTAAAACTAAATGCAAAACGGAACCTCCTTGGACTTTATAGTCTTGAGCAGTCTTTTCATCGTTCATTTGCTTTCCGGAAAAAATTAATCTTTGCTGCTGAGGTGGTATACCTTCTTTTTCCTCCACTCTCTCTTTAATTCTTTCAACTTTATCAGTAGGTTCAATGTCTATTTCAATCTAAAAATAATTAATTATAACTCTCAATAGTTAGTTATCGTGGACAAAAACTTTTATAAAATGTTTTAAGTAGCACATTTTTGTAAAGAAAAAATAAACGCGCTATTAAACTTAAAATAAACTACATAAAATAAAAATTAATGTAAAGAAAACATTTAAAAATACAAATAGATACGTATAATTTAATAAAACTCACCTCTTTACCGGTCAACGTCTGCAAAAAAAGAAAAAAAAAAAAATTAATTTTAAATGCTTGCAAAAAATTTGAACAAAATTAATAAATGTTTCACACACAAATAAAATAAATATATATATATATACGTAAACAACATGTAAAGACAAAAAATAAAAAAAACTTACTTTTACTTTAATCAACATTTTTAAAAAAAATTAACGATTATTATAATATAAGACCGAAACGAATTAATTAAAAGAATTATAATATCAGGTAAACAAATGTGAAATATTGCACGATTTATCATAGAGTAAATAAAATTTATAAGAGGCCCTAAAATTTAAAACCACAGCCTTGTTAAATTTGAAAAAAAAATGTTATTAATATATCCCGCTAAAAAAAACAATTTTAAATTTATACTAATTAATAAAAAATTAATAACAAAAAAAGAAAATCTTTATGTAAATAATTTTTTTAAAAATCTTTTTTAACGTTTAAAAATTAATAACTTAAACGTTATAAATAAAATACCAATTGTAAGGATATATATATATATATATATATATATATATATATATATATATATAAAATATATATTTTTTTAAAAATAATTAAAACATTTATTATTTCTAAAACAAAAATAATGAAAAGATTTTTTTTTTTTTTTATTAAAAATTATTTTTTTATAATCACTTTGAGGTAAAAAGTCAAAATATATATTTATATAATAATAATAATAATAATTCAAAAAATAAACAAAAACAAAACAAAAAGAAAAAAAAAAACAAACAAAGTAATTTAAAAAATTTTTATTATAATTATTATTATTTTACTAAATAAAAATTACATAATTACACTTATACATAATATTAATTAATAATACGGATGTTAATAAATTTATTTAATTAATTAATTAATTTATTTATTTAATAAAAAAAAAAAGCTAGCTTTTCATTTGAAGAATTTTGTATATTAAAAACCCGAAAGGAAACAAAGGGGGGCAAAAAAAAAAAAATTTCAATTATGAGCAAAGATTTATTATTATTATATTTGTCTTTAATGATAATGATAATAATAAAAATAATAATAATAATAAATAAACGGAATGCGTATTGATGAATATATTTTTGCTAGCTTTTTTTCCAACTCCCCTCCCCCTCCCTTCTTACATTTATATATGTTGCATTCATTCATTCATTCATTCATTTTCTTATTTGTCAATTTCAATTTCAAAACAACAAAATATACAACTAATAATAATAATAATAATAATAATAATAATAATAATTTGAATTAAATTCATCGAATAGGAGAACCAATTAAATTAAATTATCATTATTAATAATAATAATAATAATAGAAAAATTATCGATAGAACAATTAGATAATGTTTATTAAAAAAAGAAAAATTACTATTATTATTATTATTATTATTGTAAATAAAACAAA
This sequence comes from Pediculus humanus corporis, assembly GCF_000006295.1. Lineage (NCBI taxonomy): Eukaryota > Metazoa > Arthropoda > Insecta > Psocodea > Pediculidae > Pediculus > Pediculus humanus. The sequence goes on along the minus strand of NW_002987783.1, from coordinate 27,434 downwards.
AACGTATCATCATCATCATCATCATCATCATCATCAAACGGATCATCAATTTTTTTTTTTATTCGTATACAAAAATAATAATAATAATAATGATGTTAAAGTAATAAAAAATAAAAATAAAAACAAAAATTTATAAATGCTAAAAAAAACATATAATAATAATAATAATAATAATAATGATAAATCGATAATATAAAATAAAATAAATTTTTTTCTTCTCTCTCTCTTTCTCTTTCTTCTTTCGGCGCAAAATCGCACAACAAGATTCCTCTCTTCCTCTCTCTCTCTCTCTCTCACATTATTTTCTCTTTTTTCATTTTCATCATGATGCCTTTATTATATAAAAAACAATAATAATAAAAATATAACGGTGAAAAAAAAAAAAAAGGAAAAGTTTTTCCGCTTTTCATCATTTTCCTACACATATATATTTTCACACGTATATAATAAATATTATTATTATTAATAATAATAATAAACAACATGTTTTTTATTTTTTCCCCCCCAAAAAAAAAAACATTTTCAACCATTCACACATTTTTCACATATTGAGATATTTGACATCGTGACAGTAATAATAATAATAATAATAATAATAATAATAATAAACTTAAACCGTTGCCGTCGGTTAGATAAAAGACTCGGAAAGAAAGAAAAAAAAAATATATATATATATTATTCAATATCAAAAAATTTTCCATGTCTAATAAAAAAAACATTTTTTTTTATTTATTTATAGTATATATAGTATATAGTATAAATATATATATATAAATATATCTACATAATTATATTATTAAACGGATATATCGACGACGTGCGTTATTCATTTTTTCTTTTGTTTTGCATGTCAAAGTTTTTGCGCATTAATAAAAATCAAATCAACGGAAGGAAGGAAGGAAGGAAGGAGGGGAGGGGAGGGGGGAGACGTGGGGATCGTTACGCCGCGAACTTTGATCGAAATTTATTCCCATTTTTTTTTTTTTTTTTCGTACGCGTGGCAAGAGTAATAAAAAAAACAATTAATTAAATAAGATTCGATAATTTTTTTTTTTCGCAATTAAAAAAAAACAGAAAATTTGAAATCTTATGCGTGCGTGCGTGCGTTCGTGCGTGCACAAAGATAATTTCGAAAAAATTTCCCCCCCCCGCTTTCCCCCTTTCCCCCCTCCCTCCCTCTCTTCCCCCGTTTGATAAACGTTTAATAAACGCGTGAAAAATTAATTACGCGAACGCGAATGATGATGATAATAATAATAATAGTAAGTGATTTTTTGTTTAAACGTCATCATCATCATCATCATCATCATCTTTTACATCGTAATTTTGCCTCAAAAAAAAAAAAAATTTCCGTCTCGTATACGCGAACCTGATTTTTTTAAATTTTTGGGAGTAGCAACAGCAGCAACAGCATCCTCCATTCTTTTACATTAATCAGATTATAATCCCGATAATTGGATTTCGATTAAAAATCGAAAAAAAAAGAGATGGAAACGGGATGAAGGGAACGAGAACAGGAATGCGATGATGATGATGATGACAACGATGACGACGACGACAGCGTAACAATCATTCTCAAAAACGATGGGTAGGCGAGGGGGGAGGGGGGAAACGTAAATAATAATAATAATAATAAATGGAAGATAAAACACACGCACACGCACACCCACACACTTTGACGTTTTGCTTTCGGATTTAATTTCCTTTGTCGGGCGTTTACGAAGGTTAAGTGCAAACTAAAAACTTACTTTAAAAAAATTTTTTTTTTTACACGTATCAAAACAAATATTCGCCATACTTACCTAAGGAGACAAGAAGGAGAAAAAGTAGTGGGGGGCAAGGGGGAATTGGGGGGGAAGGGGGAAAAAAAAAAGGGAAAATCAAAATAGAAATAGAAAAAAAAAAAAAAAAAAAAAATTAATCTCAACGTGATGTGTATCATCGCGGAGACGGTCCGACGAGGATGACTTTTTAAATCGCCTAAATTTGACTTAAATTTGTCTCGTCGACGACGTCATCGTCGTCGAGTGCGCTCGTATCGATCGATATTTCCGATATTTTACTTCCGGCAAATTCGGTAAACACGGCCGGAGGATTTTTATTATTCAAACTCCTCTTTTTGATTCCGTTCGAATTGTCTTTTTCCAACATGTACGTTTTGAAATTTTTACAATCCCGAGCAATGTGCTGTCCGAGAGATTCGAAATCGTCTATCGGAGGAGTGACGACTCTCATTGTTTTCCTAACGACTTCCGTGTCCACTTCGTAGTATCCTTTGGTCATTTTTTTAATGAGATCGACCATGGACAATGGGGGGTATACTCTTTGACGATCTAGAGGCATTATGAAACATCTGTGACCGTTCAAATCCACGATTCCAGTCTTGTTCTGCGGCATTGTTGGAAAAAAAAAAAAAAAAAAAAAATCAATATTAAATTATTGAAATGGGGAGGAAGTACTAGCGGGGGGCGGGGGGTGGAGTACTACACCAGTTTCGCACACGCAGATTTGACTCTTTGTTGACGCATACATCAAGTGATTTCCTTTCGTTTAAATAATCTTAATTTTTAGCGATAAAAAAAGAAGCGAGCAAACAGATAAAAAAAATTATCATAGTCTCGCAATATCAAACTAATACGAATACTAAAACTTTTCATCACTTTTAGTTTTAAATAATTTTCGTGATGAGTGATTGAATTAATCGGAAGGGGAGCCAACATGAGATCACACGCACACGCACACGCACACGCACACGCAAGCACAAAAAAAAAGGGCGAAGAAGAAACCGAAGCGACATCGAATTAAATTCGATAATGATAATAATCCGAGTGACTTGGTTGGTTGTCATTTCCGTTTTTTTTTTTTTTTTTTTTTTCTCGTTCGTCTGCGTCTTTTCCGTGGCGTCAGAATTTCCGTTTAAAAACGTATTCATCACAAACTCATAATAAATAAAGATTTAAGGCACACACGACAATTTCCGAACGGTTTCCCCCGCCTCCCCTTTTTTTTAAACACTTTAAAAAAAATTTTTTTTTTATGCGTAACGGGTAAAGATACTTTCATACGGGCGATAATTCACCGCAATTAAATTCAGAAATGATAATTTATTACCAAAAAAAAAAAAAAAAGGCGAAAATAAAAAGTTGTTTAGGAAAATTTAAAAACCTTTTTAGCACGACCCGTTCGCATAACAAAAATTTTGAAAATTATTCAAGGATGCTAAAAAAAAAAACAAAAACAAAAACAAAAACAATAGATCACGTTACGAGAGGACACGAAGCGTTTAAAAAAAAAAAACCGTAAATATTTAAAAAAATGGAAAATATTCCACGAGAGAGAGAGAGAGAGAGAAAGAGAGCCTTTAGGAGAGAGAAAAAAAACAACGTGAATTTCCACGTATTAAAGGAAGTAAAATAAATAAAAAAGAAACAAAAGGCTTCGTTATCGTGAGCCTTAATAACAACCGCCTGATAAAAAAAACATTCGAAATGTCAACAACTGATAAAAATTAAAACAACTGACTCGTCGCTGAACCGAAAACAATACGACGACGACGACGACGAGGACGAGGACGTCTCAATTAAAAACAACATGAGACGGACGACGATCAATGGTCGTTTGTCGTTTGTCTCGTGTGACGTGCGTTTGTATTTATTATCAATAAAACCCTCAAACCGTGAATTTATCAATGAATTTTTTTCAATAAAATGAAAACATCATATCATTTCAAAAGTGACCGTTACGACGACTACGACAAACGGCGATCGTATCGTTGAAAACAAACAAACAAACAAAAAACATAAACACCGACCAACCAAAAAATTTTCGTTCGAGTCCGAACAACCTTTTTTTTTTTTTTTTTTTTAACTTTAATCAGAAGCAACGAACCGGAAAAGGCAGGCCTTTTTTTTTTTTTTAAAAAAAAAAAATTAAACATTCCGGAAGTCTGAACAAATCAGACTAAAATACGATGTGTAATATTTTTGGATTAACGAAAAAAAAAAAAAAAAAGTAAAAAAAAACCGGGGGGGGGGGAGAGAGAGAGAGAGAGAAAGAGAGATTTGATATTTTCCGACGTTATTAAAAAAAAATACTTTTTTACTTTTTTTTTTTTTTTTTAAAAACGAAAGTGAAAACTTTAAAATTAAATTTTAAAGTTTATTTTCTTTTATTTTCTTTTTCCTTTAAGGTAACTTTTCAGGTATTCAATCAAGTGCGTGCTTTGACACCGTCAAACTTTTAAAAAAAACTCATTAAAATTAAATACGTGTGGCACCTAATAAATATTAAAAACCTTAAAAAAAAATCTTCTTCCCCTTTTGAGTTTTTTTTTTCAACGTATATAATAAATCTTATAATTTTCTATTAAAGTTTTATATAAGTTTCCAGAACATTCTTTAGAAAATAAATAAATAAATAAATCCCAAATCGAACAAGATTAAAACTCATGAAACTTAATCGACATCTTAATCGGGGGGCCGTATGAAATCCTTTACAAAAAAAATTGATAATAATAAGAACGGAAATGAAAATGTGAAAATTAAATCATTTATTTACTTGTTTGAACGCTCGGATTCCTTTTCTATCTTTTGCCCCCCATTATTTTCCGCTACCCTCATCGCCGCCCCCCAGCACCACCACCACCACCGCCACAACCACCTGAAAATGTGCAACGAATTATAACGAAATCAACAAAGGAACAACTAATTAACTTTTTATTCATTGTTTACATAACGTAGAAACGACGACGTTTTAATTTTTCCCTTTGGATCCCTCTCGCATCATCCATTCCCCTCCCCCTTAAAAGATTTAAAAGGTTTTATTTAATTATTTTCCAACTTAGGAATTGTCGTGTTTTTCCCGCTAATGTCACTTCTCTCGCGCTAATCGGATTTTCGTTTCGAAGGAAATTTTCGACGTCATCGATTACGAATTTTCCTACACGCCGACAACAATAACAAAACAAAAATAATTTAAACATTAAAACGTTTGAAATAGAAGCGATACTGCCATTTTTCTTTTTCGGCACATGTCAAAGTTTCTCAAATGAACAAACCAACAAACAAACAAGCAAATTTGCTTACAAAGATCGAAAGAAACCAACCACAAGGACAAAACGTTTTAAAAAACAATAACAAAGAATCGTATGGCACAACGATTTTCACGGATTTCCGCAACAAATTTTTTTAAAAAAAAACAAAAAAAAAACTCGACACCGTTAAATTCGATATAAATTGAATTCGATGAATCGAAACCAATCGAAACAAATCGAAAAAAAAAATTTTGCATTAATCTAATCTCAAAAAAAAAAAAAAAAGAAAAGTAAATTACCAAACGATAATAATGCTATTGTTAAATGAATAAACGTGAAATAAGCGTAATGAGCCTTTACTTAAACGGTATCACGTTTGTTTTATTTTGATTGATAAGGACTCAAAGGTTAAAGTTAAGAATTAGTTAGAATTTGCCGAGAAATATAATGAAAAAAGAAAAACAAAAAGAAGAAAATTCATTCCTTTCTCGGCGAAAGTTAAACAAAAAAAAAAAGGGGGGGGGATTAAAAAATTTAACGTGACTATAATTAAAAGATTTAAAAACAAACCTTTTTTCCCCCCCCCTCCTCCCCGAGATGAAAATAAACGTTTTAATGACTTGCAATTTATTACCATTACCGAGCAAAAGGGTGAAATGAACCTTTCGAATTAAATTTTTAACCCCCGCTAATGATAAACTCAAACATCAAAAGTTTTTTTTTCGTTTTTGTTTTGTTTTTACTTTTCCTATCCAGCGATATTGAAACTATCTCTCTCTCTCTCTCTCTCTCTCTCTCTGTCTTCAATCATGGTGACAAAATCCATCATTTTGAGAGAAGAGTAATATGGGAAAGGAAATTTTTAACCGCATCCGTCCTTTTGGTGGTTTCAATACATGATTATCGCGTTTGAATTTCGATGAAATCACATACACAAAAAAGAAGCAAAACTGTACACATTCACATTCTCCCCCTCTCTCTCTCTCTCTCTCTCTCTCTCGGAAAGCACTCCCGTAAAAAAAAAAGAAAAAAAAGGAAGCAGAAAAGAAACGCGATATCGGATTATTATTTGGAAATGTTTACCGTTTTAAAATCGTGAATGAATTTTCCCTTTCTTCCCCTGTTGAAATCCGGAACTGAAATTTTTTCCATTCCATTATTTTGCAAATCTATATCGAATTCTTGTTTGAATGAATTGAGAACGTTGAACGCTTCCGCATCCGCTTGAAATTCGTATTCTTTCACGAGTGTTTCCAAATCCGTTTGAGATCCGAGTGCTTCTTGCCTCGGAGGTTTCGGACGAATGTTGTAGGGCACGGTGCACCATCCGTGAAATCTCATTTGAGATCTCGCAAATTGCCTGTAGAGGTAAATCCCACCGATTATTCCGATGCTCATGACCAAGAGTGCCGTGAGAAACAAACAAACCGTGCTCGCCGTGGACACTCTTTGAGCTCTGGCACCCAAAACGACGAATCCCGGTTCCATTCCCGATTCCATATCCAATTTGACTCCCTATTCGAAAAACAACATTAAAAAAAAATTAAATAAATAATTAATAAAAAAAAAAAAAAAAAATCTTATTAATTCGATCGCGCTTCGATTCGTACAATTTTTTTTTTTTAAATGGCTTTTAATTATTTTTCAGACTGTTATTAATTAAATTTTAAAGGGGGAGGCGGGGGTAAAGCAACGATAAGACATTGAAAAAGAGTAAACTAATTGAGTAAATAAGAAAATGAGAGATATAAATTATTTTTTTAAAAAAAAAAGGAAAACGTTCGTCATCCTATTAGAGATTTCAACTCAATGAGATTAAATAAAAACTTTCGAAATTAAATTTTACTATTTCCCTTAGTCTCTTTCTCTCTTTCTCTCTCTCTCTCTCTCTCTCTCTGAAAAACAAATAAATAAATAAAAAAAAATTTGTTAATATAAACGCTAAGAATAAAATTTTATACAATCGTCTAACGGGAAAAAAAAATTTAATGGTCGAATCTTCATTTATTTATAAAAAAAAAAAAAAAAAAAAGCGAGTGTACGATGAAAAGAAAAAACATTTTTTTTTTTTCCTTCCCTTATTTTTTTTCAAGGGTTAATTTAAAGGATTAAAATTCTCGCCGCTCGGGGGAAACAGAAACACACGAAAAAAAAAAAAAAAAAAAAATAAGCTCAAATAACCAAAAACAAAAAAAAAAAAAGATGTTTTCGTATAGCAAAAAAAAAAAAAAATTATTATTTTTTTAGTTATTTCGTTTCGCATTTAAAAAGAGAGAGAGAGAGAGAGAGAGAGAGAGAAAGAGAGACGGTGGCGGGGGCGGGAGGAAATAATAATCATAGTAATGCATGTATTAAGCAGTGGAATTAGATTATTTGAAAAGATTATTATTTGAGTTTATTATTATTATTATTATTATTACGACTCTACAAAATGAGAGCATCGACTGTTAAAAAAAAAAAATTTATTAACTTAAATAATGTTTACCCCTCTGTGTGAGAGGGGTACGAAGAGGGAGAAATAATAGGGGCGGGCGGGGGGAGAGAGAGAGAGAGAGATAGGGAAAATAAACAAATGCAATTACCGCACAACAAACGATAATAACCGGGGATAATTACCCCCCTAAAACAAATTTCTAAAATTTGACACACGTTATTTAAACACGTGTTTATTTATTTAAGGGTGTGCGCGTGCGTGTGCGTGCGTGCGCGTGCACTGGAGAATAATTTTCCATTTGATTAAAAAAAAATATCCTTCGAATAAAATAAAATATATCGAATAATTTTTTGAAAAGGAATCATCGTCTCATCGTGAACATCTAGCCATAAAATACAAAAAGAAAAAAAAAGGAAAATTTTTTTTTTTTTTCTTTTTATCCCATTTTGTGCGTACTTTAATAATTCAAGGTCAATTCAATTGAATGATAAGAACACGCGCGTTTCGTTTTTAATACGTAAATGACAAATAATTAATTAATTAATTAATAATTTATTTAAATTTTTGGCAAATGAAAGAAATAATTTATAACGTAAATATCATCATTCAATTTTTTTTTTTTTTTTTTTCGGTACGACAAAACTTATTCGCCAAACGATAATTAAAAAATTTTCTTACGCAATCATTTTTCCTCTCTGCAGGAAGAAAGAAAAAAAGAAAGAAATTTAGGAGAGAGAGATAGAGAGGGGGGGGGGGAGAAAAGAAGAAAATTACTCGACTCACTACATCATTCAAAACCATAGAGCACTTAAAAAATTAATTATCGACTTTAAAAAAAAAAAAAATTTATTTGTAGCTAATATTTATATGAAAACAGAAAGTATTTTCTTCAGCTGCTGGGAAAAAAAAATAACTATAAAAAATATTAAGACAAAAAAACAAAACAAGAAATAATATTCTTTTCTTTATGTTGAAAAAAAAAAAAACAATAAAATAACAGAACCACAATAATTTTTTTTTTGAAAACTTTGTGGCTTTGAATTTTTATTTTTACATTTCGTTATTTCCCATCTTGTTTGACAAAAAAAAATTATTTTTTTAATGTATTTAAATGAATATTAAAAACACACACACACACACACACAACAAACATAAGGAAACATGACAAATGATAATTTATGATAATCTAACTAAAACAATATTAAAAAAAAAAAAAAAAATGGAATGTTTAATGAAAATAAAATAATAATCTGCATTTAAAACAAAAAATCAACAATAATGTTACATATTATAAGAAAATTAATGTTAGTTAGGTGTTTAAACCTTGACATCAATAGATATATACGTTATTTGACAAAAACAGGCCAAAAAAAAAAGAAATAAATAAGTAAATAAAAGAAAGCCTAAATTTTTACCAGACATTTTTCTGATTATTTGGTTCCTTCTGTAACATTCAGTATCAAAATTTCATTGAAATCTTAAATAGTGCGCGAGAAAAAAACATTTTAAACATGGGGAGCCAAAGCGACCATTTCCTCCACATTTTTCTTTTTTATTTTTGAAAGGGTGTTAATGCTTCACAAGTTCATAAAAAGTTGTGGGCTGTGTATGTACGGTGATAAAGCCTTAATAGAACGGCAGTGTCAAAACTGGTTTGAGAAATACAGTTCTGGAGATTTTCCTTTGAAAAATGAGAACCGCTCCAGGCATCCCGTGGAGGTCAATGTATAAATAAAGGTTCTCATTGATTATGATTGGCATAGTTTGACAAGGGACATTGCAGAGAAGGTAGATGTGTCACATAAAACCGTCTGCTATCAGTTTGGCACTATCTGTCACTCAGTTTATCTCTTACACTTTTTGGTACTGTTATCAGTTTGGTGGGATTACAAAGTCATAGTTTACTCTAAGCTGCTCCCATGAAGTCAAAAACCATATATTATATTCGACAATTGACTAATTTAAATAATGTCATCCAAGAAAAACGAAAAGAATTGTCTTTCACCATGATAATGCCAGGCACCACACATCTTTAGCCACTTGACAAAAACTACTGGAGCTAGGCTGGGATGTTTTGCCATGAAAGTTTTTTTTAAACGAACAAAAATTCAAAAACGACAATGAGGTTGTCAAAACTGCATTGAAACAGTTTTTCGCTCTTAAAAATAAAGTTTTATGAAGCATGGGGTAATGATACTACCCAAAAAAAATGGCAAAAGGTTATTGATAATAATGAACACAATATATTGGGTTGGCAAAAAGGTAATTACGAATTTTTTAAGAAAACAAAAAGCGATTTATTAATTATGCAAAATTATTTTTATCTATTATATTATGTCCATTATTATTAGTGACCTTTTGACATTTTTCGAGTAGTATCATTTTCCTTTTTTCATAAAACTCTTTAGTTTTAGGAGCAAAAAACTGGTCCAACGCAGTACGATTGACCTCCAGTAGTTTTTGTCCAGTGGCTAAAGATGGGGAGGGCCTGGCATTATGGTAATGAAAGACAGTTCCTTTGCTATTGGCTAGCTCCGGTCGTTTTTCTTGGATGGTATCATTTAAATTTGTCAATTGTCGAATTTAAACCTCTGAATTTATGATCTGATTTCGTGGCAGCAGCTCAAAGTAGACTATGCCTTTGTAATCCCACCAAAATGATAACAATACCTTTTTTTGGTGAATGTCAGTCTTAGAAGTTGTTGGCGCCTGTTTCCTTGCCTAGACCAGGATCTTTTTCTCAAAAAGTCATCATAGACAACCCACTTTTCATCTCCGGTGACCATTCTTTCAAAAAAGGGTCATTTGCATTGCGTTTAACAAGCATATCGCAAAGACCAAGTCGCCTCGTTAACTAACGTTCCCCAAAGTAACGCATCAAGCTTTTTTTGGCACCCAAGACGCCGTAGACGGTTTTTGACGCACGTATGTGACACATCTAGCTTCTTTACAATGTCCATAGTCGAATTATGCCGATCATAATCAATGAGAACCTTTATTTATGACTGACATTCACCTCCACGGGATGCCTGGAGCGGTTCTCATTTTTCAAAGGAAAATCTCCAGAACTGTATTTCTCAAAGCAGTTTTGACACTGCCGTTCTATTAAGGCTTTATCACCGTACATACACAGCCCACAACTTTTTATGAACTTGTGAAGCATTAACACCCTTTCAAAAATAAAAAAGGAAAATGTGGAGGAAATGCTCGCTTTGGCTCCCCATGTTTAAGTGCCTTTTTCTCGCGCACTATTTAAGACTTCAATGAAATTTTGATACTGAATGTTACAGAAGGAACCAAATAATAACCTATCAAAAGTTCTTGTTTGTGCAAAAATGTAAACATAGTCAAAAACATGTTCATCTATTGGTAAAATCCGCAGTTACTTATTGGCCAACCCAATAATAAATTGTTTTTTGTTTCCTTAAAAAAAATTTGCAATTACTTTTTTACCAACCCTATATAAAAATTTGATAAAAAACTTATTGTCATTTCAAATTGTAAACCTATATGAAAAAGAATTATATACAATTAAAATCATAAGAGAACTATGAACTGTTTTTTATCCTTCATAAACATATGGAATATTTTTAACAATTTTGATAATTCATTTAATTAATGTCATAAAAGTAATAAAAGAAGAAGAAGAAGAGATTAGAAAAGTTATCAAATTTTTCATGAGTTCATGTAATGTCACTGGTTCAAAATATTGACTCATCTCTTTAATTTGGGGGGTAGTTTGTGCAAATATTTCACAGACACACCCAAGAAATAATTACAATTAATTTGTAAATAACTGTCATTGTTTATTTTTTTTCATGACAGGATATTGCATTAAAAATATATTAGTATTGTAAAAATATTTTTTAAAAAACCCAAGTAACCCAAGTGTATATTTAATTACAAAAAAAAAAAAAAAACAAAAAAAAAATTAAAAAATTGATATGAAACTCAGGGTAAAATCAGAAAGCGTAAAATTTAAATTGTCAAACACTAAAAAAAGAAAAAAAATCATGTAATAAATTAATGTGTGTATACAAAATGGCTATTATTAAATTACAATAAAGTGCTACTACACCTATGATGAGACGTATTTTAAAGGAATGATATAGAAACAAAGAGAAATGACAAAGAATTTTACTTACATCCTCGGGAACGCCATCTCCTATTCCTGATTCCTTTGGTTTTTTAGCTTTATTATCAGACAAAGGCTTTGTAATAACCGTCATCTTTACAAAAGTACTTTGTTACGTCTAAAAATAAATCACCGTGAAAATCAATTTTTTCCTTGAATCGATTGCAGCGCCACTTGTGCCGAAACTAATTTAGGGCCCTGAAACAATTTTAAAATGGCGCGTTTAATTTTTAAAACAACTTTTTATAAAACATGACGGTTTCCATTATCATATGCGATTCATTTTAAAAAGTTTTTTAAAAATAATAATGATTATAATTTATTACGAATGTTTTTCATATTCCATCACAGGTGACCGAAAATATTTCGTTTTAAAAAAATATTCTCTTATTAAATGTCTTTGATTCAATTTGTAAATAAATGTTTACATATATTTTATACACGTAAATAAAAATATTTTTTTATACGTTTTTGTACATATATATTTTTAGATCTTAGTGAACAATGCAAGAAGGGGAAAACTATTTATAAATATTTAACTACAGGATCAGAATCGAGCGATTATTCTGTTGATGTAATTGCTGCCTATCAGAAATTAAACTGCAGTTTAGTTTATTTTGTCAGAAATAATAATCACATTCTTTTACTAATTGAATACGTAGATAGAAGACCTGGCAAACCTGTTTGTAATAATAAAGAAAATGCCGTACTAGTTCATGGGTACAATTTTTTTAATGACGAAAATAATAATAATAATAATAAAAAGCAAATAATTTTAAAAAGTTTGATCGTGCGAAAATATATATATATATATTTTTTTTTTAACTTACAGTAATAAATCAACAGTTAACGCTTGTAAATACGCAGATGATCACAATCAGGATTCCTACATAAAACTGGGTAAAGATAATGTAAAATTGGAAATATCAAGTGTAGCGGATATGAGCACAATTAAAATCACTGCAACTTCAATGAGATGTGAGACATGATAAATTAAATTGATCATCTTTAAGAAATAAACTAGGAACAAATTGGAGAAATTGACAGGGAAAAAAAAAATAATGAGTACTTTTATACATTTTATTATTAAGAAGCTTCGTCAAATAAAAAAAAAAAAAAAAAAAAACTTCGACTCATTAATAATATGTATATATATATATATATATGGAACTCACGACGACGAATAAATAATTTAAAATTCAAAAAAAAAAAAAAAAAACAAAACAAAAACCCATAAGTTATTAATTTAAAAAAAAAAAATATTAGACTTTATCGATTGTCGAATTTCTTGTCATCATTATTATTATTATTATTTTATTTTATTTTTTTTTTTTTTGTTGGTCAGATTCACAAAATGCGAAATGTCAAGCGCTCTACGAAACGGAATGTTATTATAATAATACATTATATTGTATGTCTGTATCAACGGTTTGTGATCAAAATGCTAACTGCGGATTTAGAAATTTACTTGACGAAGATCCGGCAATATGTCTTGGTAAGAGAAATGAAAAATTAATCGACTCCCCAAATAATAATAATAAACCTTTCAAAAAAAAAAAAAAATTAAAAAAATTAAAAAAAACAAACTATGAAAATTAAATTAAATATATATGCCACTTTACATGTTTTAAAGTATTGAAAATTGCGTAATCTTCAAACTCGCAGGAAAGTTTAACAACAAAAAAAATTTTGTCTTGCGAATATGTATATAAATATAAAAAAAAAAGTACATGATGACCGTGTGTTTTTCAGGACCGCAACTAGACGCTTACCAAGTCTTCGTATCAATAGAAATAGGAATATCTATAGTTATTCTTATTATATCACTAACATTTGTAATAATGCCGAAAAGAAAAGAAACGTTTGTTTACGAATTTAACAGTACAATGTTTGTATTTGACAGCGAAACAAAAGAAGTTAACTACGAGATCACTTCAACCGTTCACTATCCCACCGACATTTGGACGTCAAAGCTACGATCAAGGAAAAAAATATCTGAGTAAAAATATTAAATTTTCTTATTATTACGTCATCACCATAATAATTTCCATCCATCGATTATATTATAATTAATCAAAATAGGGTGGATAGAGGGGGGGGTGGGCATTTCACCGCCGAATAAAATTTATAATAATAAAAAAAAAAAAAATAATAATAATAATAATAATAGTTAAAAATTAAATAAATATGTATATATTTTCGCTTTAAAAAAAAAAAAAAAAATAATAATAATAATAATAATAATAAGCCATCAATTGTTTGTTAACTGTCGGCCCTCACACGTGGTACAACAACTTACATCTTCTTCGGCAAACTTCTTTTAACTTTTTTTTTTTTTTTTTTATTGTCTTTATTTTTATTTTTTTATTTTTTTTTATTTTTTTTTTTTTACTCTTACATATATTTCCTTCGTGGTTTGAGAGCTATATTCAAAAAGCAAAAAAAAAAAAAAACAATAAAAAAAAATATATAAAGTCATCATCATTATCATCCTCTTTTTTAGTGGTTTTTTATTTATTTATTTATTATGTATTTTAATCTAAGAAAATTTTCTTTTTTTTTTTTTTTTTTTAGTAACTACCATCACAAAAGAAAGAAAAAACCTCAAAGAGTACAAATAAATAATTAATGTGAGAAAACCATAAACAATAGGGGAGAGAGAGAGAGAGAAAGTATATATAAAGTTGAAAACATTACAAATTTTTTTAAAAATTCTTGGCAAAAAAAAAAAAAAAAAAAAAAAAATGACCGTTGAAAACTAACGGTCTTTAATAATTATTATTATTATTATTTTATAATTAACTGTCACCTCAATGTTAAATTATTAATGGAGCGTAATTAAAAATAAAAATAAAAATGTTTTTTTTTTTCTAAATAAAATGTCGGACGGAATCGTATCTAAAAGTAATTAATCATTTTTTAATTTTTTACACACACACGCACACACGCACGCACGCACGCACGCACGCACGCACACTAAAGACAAAAAAGCGTTATATGACGTTTTTTTTTAAATTTTGAGTCGTGGTTTCGATCGATTTGATTTTTTTTTTTATTATTTAAAATGATTTCGACAAATTTCCCTTTCCTCCCTTCCCTTCCCTTCCCTCCCCCTCCCCTCTCCTCCCAACCCGCTCGCGGTTATTATGTGTGTACAGGTGCGTTCGTGAGTTTTTTTTTTTTTTTTTTTTTTTTTTAAATAATAATAAATTCCCTGTCTTTTATTATTATTATTTTTTCTGTTTCCGGTTTCGCGGTCAATTATCAAGAAGGAATCTTACTTTTATTATTGCTATTGCTATTATTATTATTATTATTAATATTATTATTATTAGATTTTTTTTTTTTGGAGATTTTTTTTTAATCAGTCAACGTGTGTCAAGGGGATTTAATTTTAATTTTCAAAGCTTTACATTCTTATTAACATTTTTCTTTGAGGAATCATCTTCCCTATGGTGTTTAATTATTATTTTCCACCTCAAAGTAGCTCGTTTTCCCTCATCTTTAGTAAGTGACCTAGAAGGAGTCACTTCGGAAGATGATGTTTTCGATTCGCGAGTAACCAAAGAGGTTGTATCGATAACTTCGGGTTCGTTCGATTCGGGCAACAACGATTGACCGTTTTCAAAGGACCTTGTTGATAACGATGAGTAATCATTACCTTTGACTTCGGTTCCGGTTGAGTCTTTTGTCGTCGTCGTCATCATCATACGTCCTCCTTCTTGGAAAGACCGGCTTCTCGAAGGGATCGGAAACATTGGACACGTTATTTCTTGAACGTTGTAACTTTTTGGAGAATTAAAACTTTCGGAAAATAATCTTTTTTTCGTGTTCGCAGGCATTGCCAAATCGTAGACCTTTGATATTTCTTGTACGGATTCATCAATGTTCGATCCTTTTGTCAAATTACTCGATTTCATTTCGAAATTCGTTTTAGATTCTTCGCTACGACTTTCTAAAACGGTTGACGATGATAAAACGTAACTTTTCGTTTTTAATATGTGCTCATCTTCATCTTCATCGAATTCTTCCTTTTCCGTTTTTGTTACGTTTATGACGTCATTTTTAACAAAATTGTTTTTTTTTATTAAATTGTTTTCTTTTTTTATATTTTTATTACTACTACTCGTTAAATCAATATTACTACTACTGCTTTGTTGAATGTTGTTGTTGACGGCGTTATTGTGATTATTATTGCTACTACCTAGAATATTATGATCGGACAGTCGTGCGTACTGTTTTGACCTTTCTAAATATTTCGGAGAACTTTGCAAAAATGAAAACGAATCAGGTATGAAAAAACTTTTCCGGATCGATTTGGTTTCGGATGCTTGTTTTAATTCTTTTATCCTTTCCGTTTCGTGAGGATAATGAATTCTCGTCATTTTCGGTTTGACTCCCAACTTTTCACAGCTAGTGAATTCGTAGCCGACGTCCAACGCTTGAATGTCTTCATACGTCATTTTTGATTCTTCTTTTTGCGATCCCGTGCATTCGGATTGTTGGGATCGCGAACAATTGTCGTATTCGTTGGAAGTGTTTATTGTTGTTTTAAAACGATTCACGGCACCTTCGAATCCATCTTTACAGCTGTTCGCACTGCTAAAATCCGGTATTATGCTCGATTCGTTTGCATTGCCATTATCCGTCGTGTAATTTTCGTTATCGTCTTGATATTCGCTTTCAGGTACGTCCGTCGTATGACCTTTCGAACACGTATCCGTTTCGTAGTAAGGTTCTTCTCCTTCTTCGCCTTCGAACATTTCGTCGCCGTACACGTCTTCGTCGTCGTTGTCATCTTCGTCGTCGTCCTCGTCGTCGTCTTCATCGTCATCGTCGTCATCTAAATTTTTTTTTTTCTCTTCGAGCTCATCGTTTTCGTCTAAATCGACGTTTTGAAACGAATAAGCTACTTTTTGGACTTTGCTTTTTTTAACTTTTTTCCCACCGGTCGCTTTTCCTTTGAAAAACGTTTCGCCGAAGGGTAAACTTTTAAATGCGCTCGTGTAGGGCCTACTCAATTGTGGTAAACATTCCGGATCTTTCGGTATTTGATCTTTCAAATTATCAACAAAAACCGACGAAAAATTATTAAGGTATTGATTGGTTATTTCCCTTTTCGTTATCATGATGTCTCTGCTTCGAAGAGAGCCTTTCGTGGGTATGACAACATAATTTGAATTTTTAACATTGGGTCTAGACACGGGAGACATTGATTCTAAAACATCGCACGGTCTCGGTTTTTCTTTCATTGTTCTTCTAGCCGGACAAACAGCGTTGGCGGCAATCGTTATGCAGGGTGGCACTCTTTGCATGTTGTAAAGTTCTTGCGACATGTGAAAATTAATTATTTCATCTTTTATTATTTCCTGATTGCTGCTCCGCGCTTCTCCCAATTGTAACTCTTCTTGTCTTTCGATAATGTCTTCTGCCGTATTCGCAAGCAAGAGTGGTACTTTTTTAACCGTATATTTTTCAACAATATATTCATACTGATCGCTTAAATCAGCCATCGGTTCTATATCTCTTATATCTGGTTTTTTTTTCAAACAAGGGAAACACATGATGGCATAATCTTTTTTTATATCGTGTTCTAAACATTGTTCCGTCGCACTATAGGACTCGGTTTTTCTTCGTCGCGAAGCGCACGTCAGTATAATTACTAGTAGAATAACAAAGCTGCTCAAAGGAATATACGTTACGAAGTAATCTTGTTCCTAAAAAAAAAATTTTCATCAAAATTTTCAGCTCGAAAAACGTTGGGAAATTTTTACGACAAAAGTAAAATCCAAAATTTTTCCGGTTGAACGAAACAAAACAAAAAAAAAAAAAAAAAAACAAAAATTACATTTATCTCATGTTTCTTGCTTGTATGTCCTTGGTCCATAAGGAGAACCAAAAAAATGGTTGCAGTAAAATGGTTGATTTTCTTCTAATTACTAAGGAGAGCAGACGATACATGAAATTTACTATATAAAATATTAATTTAGAATAACGAGACAAAATCAAACTTTTGATGTGTTTAACTTATTATTATTGTGTTAAGTTTTACGATAATCGAGCATAAAAAAAAAATTAAAAAAATTTCATTATGCATTCTGCCTTTTTTTTTTTTTTTTTTTTTTTTTTACATAATTGAAATCTTAAATTAACAAAAAAAATTTAAACATTTTAAAATTAAAATAATAATGCAATAATGAGAGAGTAAATAAAAAAGAAAAATAAAGAGAGAGAGAGAGAGAGAGAAAGAATAAGGAAAAGAAAAGTGTGTGAGTGTTTTTGTTTTTGTGTGAAATACACAGAAACATAGAAAGAGGAGGAAAAGGGTTACAAACCTAAACTTTTTGTTTTGTAACAAAAAAAAAAAAAAAAAAAAAATTAAATAATCAAAACAATAAAAAAAAAAATAATAATAATAATAACGGAAAAAAAAATTCATACTAACTTTGAAAAACATAGTAATTCTGATTGCGCCATTAAACTGTAACAAACTGTACGAAAAAAACTATTTTCATAAGGGATGAAATGCATATTTTTAAAATCCAAACATAAATAAATAAAAGTTTTGACTTCCGAAAAAAATGAAATAAATAAATAAAATAAAAAAAAAAAAAATAATAATTAAAAATGTCTAAAAAAAATTTTTTTTTCGATCGCTGCCACCGACATTTCAATTTTTACCAAAAAAAAAAAAAAAAAAAAACGTTTATTTACTCTATGCTTTTTTTTTTTAAACTGAAAAAACGCGTAGTAATAATCAAACTCTATGGTGATTAATTATCTCATCTACGTCATAATTCAATAAATCAATCACTTATATTATTACGTATAATCGTATAATTTGACTCATAACTTTCCCCCCCCCCTCCCCCCAAAATCTTTCAAATCGTCAACGAATTTAATAATCTCCAAAAATTCAATTACAAAAAAAAAAAAATCGAGATTGAAAGAAATCGGAAATTATTTAAAATTAATATGACCGCCGCCATTTTTTTTATTCGCAGCACCTGTAATCACGAATGTTTTTGCTTTTATTTACCGCTACTTTAACTAGAATTTGCTACGAGAAAAATCACAGGGAAACGCGCGACAGTTTTAACGGTTTTTTTAGAAAATTTTTTTTTTTTTCTGTTTCGGAAATGAAACTATTTAATGATGATGATGATGTGGATGCTGCGATAAAAGATAAAAAATTTTATCGTACCGTAAAATAATTACGTAAAAAAAAAAAAAAAAAAACAAAAAATCGGCGAATGTTTTCATCAAACATCCGCAAACAAACAAACAAACAAACAAACCGAAAAAAAATTATTATTTTTTTTTATTGACACCTTTTTTTTTAAATTTTATTTAAACAATTTCATAACGTCGTATTTAATCCAACTTATTTATATTATTTCGCATGTTGGTAATATTTGAAAGTTGGTAATTGTAATGGTACGAAATCCATCAATTTCTTCGAATCGGGTGAAATTCGGTAATTTTTTTAAGCTCTTTAAGCTTTCCTTTTTAACTTTCTTTTCTTTCTATTAAGCTTTCTTTATGATATACGTAAAGAAATTACGCGGGGAAGGGGGAGGGGGAGGAAAAAAACCGCCAAAATAATTTGTTTTGTCCACGTTTTCAGGGAAAACAAAATCAATAAAAAAAATAAAATAAAAATTTGTTCGGATCGATTTTAGATATCGTAAACTCGTTTTTCAATCCTTTTTTTTTTTTTTTTTTTTTAAATTTATAATCTCGACAAAATGAAATAAATAATAATAATAATAATAAAAAGTGAAAAGAAAGTGAAAACGTTATAAAATTGTAGTAACAAGTGGTCGTTGGATTCGAATATGTATATTAAATACCACATGTCCCAATTAAAAAACGTTACCTGTCATACTTTTTTTTATTAACACGAATTCTTCCTTTTCAAGGTGTGTGTGCCTAAATCCCAAATTCGAAAGTTTCGTTTCCTCCTTCTTTATCATCATCATCATCATCACTGTTATTTTTTATTTTTTATTTTTAAATAAATATTTCGTGAGTAAACAATGATTTTTTTAAATGCGTCATAAAATGACGATTGAAATCGTTTGTTGTTGTTGTTGTTGTTGTTTTATTTCACGTGGTGCATACACGAGTCCGATATAAAATTTTTATCGTTATTTTATATTCCGTTTTAGGGGAGGATTATCGACTTAAAAAAAAAAATTGATGCGTTACGCATATCCGTTGGATTAACGAGGTGGATTAACCGAGTTGTATGTCGTCGTTAAATAAAAACGGTTAAAAAAAAAAAAATTGTATTCGATCCCCTGTCGATTCATTAATCGCACGATCAAAAAAAAAAAAAAATGGAAGAATAAATATGATGATGATAATAATAATAATAATAATAAATTTAACGGGGATTTTTATTTAATTTGAACGAAAAAAAAAATTTTTTTTACCCACGTCACGGTTAAAAATAAAAATTACAAAAAAAAAATTAACGAATTTTTACTTTCGATACTAATAATAAATGTGATTGGAAGGTTTTTTTCGAAAGAAGATGATAATAATGATGATGATGATGATGATGATGATGATGATGATGATGATGAACTTAAAGAAGAAGAAAAAAAAAAACGTTAATTAAGTTTACCTTCGTTAAAAAAAAAAAAAAAAAAAAAAACCAGTGAGAGTGAAACGTTCAAACAACAATAGCAAAAAAATTAATAAATAAATAAATTTCAAAATAAATAAACGATTACAATAAATAAATATTTTGCTTATTATTATCAGTTTTTTTCAGGGCCTTAAATAATAAATATTAAATTAAAAATTGAAATTAAATTGATATTAAAATTCCTTTCTTTTTTTTTTCTCCCCCTTTTTTCCTTTCTCTCTCTCTCTCACTTCTTTTTTTCCCAAAATTTTTTTTTTTTTGGCTTTTTCTATAAATGCAAACTCGTTTTAAAGGAAAAAAGGAAAACTAGAACAATTATGTGGCAGTAAACAAAAAAAATTGTGAGAAAAATGAAAAATAAAAATGATGAGAACGTCTACTATTCGTCAATATTTTCGATTCTTAGAATTATAAATTTAATTGTATGCTAAATTTACAAACATTTTGAAAAAAAAAATTTTTTTTGGCCAAGGTTCGAACCTGAAGGAAATCAATTCTACGTTTCCCCCCCATTTTTGATAAGGTCGATCACTCGTTTTTTTTTTTTAAATAAATCATTTTACTCTATTTATTTATTTTTTGGGTTTTTACCAACTGCCCCCCGTTTATAATAACCAATCAAATAAATTTTGATTTGTTTTTAGTACATCTTTTACTTGTTTAACCTTGCCCTAGCAGACGACGACTAACATTTAATCTAAATTTTTCATTATTTATTAAACCTGACAACCGTGAACACGCACACACACACACGAAAAAAAAACTAACCTTAAACTCATATTAATTAAACGTGTTAATTTCAACGAGATAAAAAAAAAAAAGATTTTTTTTTTATTAATTAAAAATTGCAATGAGAACAAACAACAACAACAAACAATTTTTTTTTAATTATATTTTTGAGGCGTAAACGTGAATACATGACGGCATCTCGTACGTCCGTAAAAAAAAAGATTGTAAACCATTTTGTTAATTAATAAGAAAACAAAATCCCCCTTAGGGGTAGACAATATGAAGATTCATAAAGTAAGAAAATGAGGAGAAAATGGGGGGAAAAAAAGGGAAATGAGAGTTATAATTTCTTCGAAATAATGAAAGTTAGTAACAAACAACAATTTTAACAATGTTCACGTGCGCGTTTGTTCGAAATAAATAAACAATGCGGCAACAACAAAAAGTACAAACTCCGTAAAAGGTCTCGAGTAAAAGTTTTAACCGCCATCTAAGTACATTCATCCAAAAAGTAAAGAAAAAAGTAAAAACTACTGTTTTCTTCTGCTCACTCACGTTTTTCGAAATGTTTTTTTTTTTTCTATTCAATGATCTAAACACATGCATAAAAAATACAATACATAACGAAAAACGAAAACAAAAAACATAAAAACCGATATGACAAACTAATTAATAAAAAAACATTAGAGAAAACTTTCTTCTTTCTCGAATAACAACAACAACAACAAAACGATTAATTTCTTTAATGACAAATGGATGTAAAGCAATTTTTTTTTTTTTTTTTTTTAAACAAATGCGTGAATAAATAAAATAAAATAAAATTTTGGGCGTGTTCGGAAGTAATCGAACGTTTTAAATTGTCATTTTCTATTTCCCCCTCCCCCCTTTTAAAGAAGAAGAAGAAGAAAAAAAAATATTTCATGAGAACAAACAAACAAACAGAGATAATTATTCGTTACTTAATTTAATGGCGTTCGATTGTTTGTTTCTTGCAAATCATTAATTATAAACGCGATAAATTTTCAAATATTGTGTTTTCAAATAAAAAAAAAATCATCCGGGTAGGAGTTCGAGTGTGTGTGTCGCGTGTGTGCGTGTGTCCTATTATAGGTATAACCTTGATTATCCCGATACACAATCCCGTCCTTAGGGCATATTAAATATAAAATCTTCCTCATTTTATCCTTTTTCTCTCTCTCTCTCTCTCTCTCTCTCTCTCTCTCTCTCTCTCTCTCTCTCTCTCTCTCTCTCTCAACTTCCTACACTTAAACAGGTTAATTAGAAGAAGAACTCAGGTTCAGGCTCGCACACACAAAAAAAAAGGACAGGATTGGATTCTTTTAAAATTCTGAATATTTTAATTCACGATATTATTATTATTATTGTGTTAACCTTGATTATTTTTTTTTTATTGTCTTTTATTATTATTATTATTATTTAACGTCGTCGCATCAAATAAAATACGCTGCGGAGTCGTTTATTATTAACGGCGAAAAGAAAAAAAATATTTTTTTATTACAAAATCTCGAAAGCTTAAATTTTTAAAATAAAATAATAATAATAAATTATTAAAATAAATTACGGGCGCGTGAATACGTCGAGTTGAGTTTTATAAGGGCAACAAGACGAAAGAAAGAAAGCACGTTCAGAAATTTTCACTTTTACGACGCATAATTTTTGAAAACGTTTTTCCTTTTTTGCAACGGATTTAAAAAAAAAAAAAAAAGTTTTTCGTCATCATCAAACCCTTAACGCGAGAGAAATGATGATGATGATGATGATATGAGATTTTCACACGGTTAATTCCCCGGCCAAATCGTGGAAAAAGATAAAAAAAATTTTCTAATAATAATAATAATAACTTTCGTTGTGAAAAATATAATTGAAAAAAAAAACAAACCAACGGTTGCGAAACATTTGCCGGTGTAATTATTTCAAATTTTTTTCTTTTTTTTTTCGGCTTTTTTTTTAATAAATAAACTTAACAACAATGGCGTATTATTTATTGATTTGTAATATATTGTTTGATATATTACTATTTGTAAAATTATCATTATCGTCATCATTACCGCCATTATCAAAGACTGAGAACAAAAAAAAAGGGAGGGAATTTTCGATTTCAAACACCTGATAAAAAGTAAAAAAAAAAACAATCAAATCTCAAACTAAAGGTAATTTGTTTTGAAATTAAACTTTCTATTCGGGGAAACATATCACGTTGTAAAAAAAAAAAAAAAAAAAAAGAGGCAACGACCCCGTGGTTGTAGAAACACTTTAATAACTATTTACACGTTCGTTCCAAAAAAACAAAAAATTCTGGAATGAAAGTAAATCAAACGTTCGACGGTTTGTTTTAATTTTTTTTTTTTTTATGAATAAAATTTTAATAACTTTTGACGGTAAAAAAAAAAACGACGACGACGACGACGATGATGATGTAATAATAATAATAATAATAATAATAATAATAATAATAATAAAGGCCAACGGCCATAGCGTGCTGGTCACACCGGTTCCCGTACGATCACCGAAGTTAAGCAGCATCGGGCGTGGTGCAAACTTGGATGGGTGACCGTTTGAGAACGCCACGTGCTGTTGGCTTAAAAAGAGCAAAAAAATGAGAACAAGACAAAGTAAGAACCAAAAACAAAAATCTTGTTCTACTGTCGACCTGAGGCAGCTCGACGAGAACGTGAATTTCACTGCTTCTGACCCTGGCCACTCCAAAGATGTTAGTCACTGGAGCCCAGATCAGGAGACAAATCGTTCCCATCGAAAAAGACGGACTCAGGAAGACCTTCAAGAATTGATGTGGTGCTATCTTATAATAAGTGGCACCACCGAAATTCGAGTATTTGTCCCTAAGGAATCGGGTAGAAACCTCGGATAAATACTTAAAACCCCCGACAAGTAGCCTTGTCGTGTTTAATGGTGAATAATAATAATAATAATAATAATAATAATAATAATAATAATAATAATAATAATAATAATAATAATAATAATACTTTATCAACCATAAAATATTTACGTGGAAAAAGTTTAATTTATTTAATAAATTCCAAAAATTAATAATTTTAAATACTTTCGTCGTCGTCACTTTATATCATCCAAAACTATCTTTCTCTCTCTCTCTCACTCTAGCTCTCGCTCCTTTTTCTCTCTCTCTCTCTCTCTCTCTCTCTCTCTCACCTCTTTCACGCATTTCTCACGTAAATTAAAATTACATTAGGATTTTATTTTACTTTTGATGGAATTAAAAAAAAAAAAAAAAAAAAAAAAACTTTCTTTGGTGAAAAAAAAAAAAAAAAATTTAAATAAAAAATTTAACAACAACAAACAACAATCAAGCGAGGAGTCAAGTTGTCGGTTTAAAAAAAAAAAAAAAAAAAAAAACTCTTGTCGATTGTTTTTCACTTTGTTCGAGGACAAGGAATTTCGAATTGATTTCTATCGAGGATTTATTATTATTATCATTATTATTATTATTAATAATATTTTCACTTTTGATCGAAGCAAATCCCAATTACTTCGAAGTCTAAGTTTTTCCAACAATCAGCATTATTATTATTATTATTATTATTACCGATAATTTAAATATGCGAATGTTTCGATAAGGAAAATTATTGCTTTCACAACATATTAATTTCGATTCGATCGTATTATTATTATCAGTATCATCATCACTTATTTATTTATTTTTTTTTACAATTTATTTGAAATTTCATTTCATTTATTAATAAATAATAACGAACAATTTTTTTTTTTTTTTCATGCATTATTTTACGCAAATTAAAAATTTTTTTTTTCTTTTCCACCGCCTTTTATTACGTTAAAAGTGACAAATTATTATCATTATTGTTTTGCTTCTCTGAATTTTAAACAAAAAAAAAAGGGGGGGGAGTAAAATTACGATAAAGTTTGCAAATCCGAAAGAGTTTTCTTTTTAACCGACGGTTTAGTGAAAGTCATAGATTAAATAAATGTGTGTTTACATTTCAAGCATTCTTCACGAGAGAGAGAAAAGAATAATAATTACCCATCTTTTTTTTGACCTTTTTAAAAGAAGGCGGTGGTGTCAAATCGAAAAATTATTTATTTATTTCGTTTTCAAAGAAATTTATCTTGACTTAGGCGGGGGGCGGGGGGGAAAGGTAAAGAAAGCTCAAAATTCTTTTCTTTCTTTTTAAATTAATTAATTATTCGCTATAAAAATTATTATTATTTTTTCTTTCAAATACGTTTTTGTGCCCTCGATAATAACAAAAAATTAATAATGACTGTGACAGTGATGATGATGATAATAATAATAATAATAATAATAATAATAATAATAATAATAATGTAAACTTCAATAAATTTTCGCCCACATAAAAATACACACGCGCGCGTTTTTTTTTTTTTTTATGTTAAATTTAATATAAAAGTCGTTTTATTATTTTTTTCTTACGTAAAACAAAAAAAAAAAAAATTGTGCGTTTCGAACAATTGAATTGATGGATTCAAGGTCATTTATCCAGCAATTTTTTTTTTACCTAAAATTATTAGAAAAATAAACGTTGAATAAATAAATTGTCCAATATCATTGATAAATAATTGATTTAACCCCTAAAAAAAATTACCGAAACCTTTTCTTTATCATCTCATTCATTATTTTTTTTTTTTTAAAAAAAAAAAAGCATACCTGATAATTTTAAATAAATATTTAAATTATTAATTTTATCCTTTTTTTTTTTGTTTTTTTTTTTTTTTTTGTGATAAGAAAGAAAAATTATCAATAATTTTAATAAATTTAATAACCTTTCGCACCGGGGGTTAATACATAAGTAATGCGTTGTTTTTTTTTTTTTTTCGAAAATTGGTTGCATTTTGTTGCAATTTTTCACGATATTCAAAACAATCCACGAGTGAAAATATTAAAAAAAAAAAAAACGAACGAATGATTTTCACTTTTTCCAATTAATTAATTATATTTTCACGGATTTAATATCAATTTTTTTTTTTTTTATTGAAATCGATTCGAAAAGTTCGAGAAAAAAAGAAAATTTAATTTTTTAAATAATTTTTTGACCTGTTTGATTTCCGTATTAAATAAAAACTGATCACGTGAACGTTTTCTTCCCTTTTGCCCCCCAAAACAACGAAAAACAAATAACGGAAAAATTTGTGATTTTTCGAAGAAAAACAAAAAGAAAATATTTTTAACGCATATAAAAATGAATGTTGATGATGATGATGGTGATACTGATGATGATGTTGATGATGTTGATGATAATGATGATGCTGATGATGATGATGATACTGATGATGATGGAGATAGAGATGATAATGACGATCGATTAGTGATAAATACATATTTTGATAAATTAAACGATTATTATTCTCTTCATCTTAAATTTTCCGCGACGAAAAACACTTCAGCAAACGAATAACAAAGAAAAAATTTTATAAGGGATTCAAATAAGGGTAATTACGCGAAATTAAAGACTTTTAACGGGGATGAAAACGTCTTTAAAAAAAAAGGAACAAATAAAAATCAAACATTTTAAAATCGCGCGGGAAAATAAATTGAAAACTTTGTAAAATCGAATTTCCTTCCTCCAAATTGATTGTTTACGCACAAAAAAAACTATTATCATTATTATCATCACCGCACATAATTAATTTATTTGAATAAATTATTAACTCTTCGTACGAATTGATGATGACACTTTTCTTTATTACGTAATAAATCAAACGAACCGACCGACCGACCGGAACTCACAAATGATGACGTCAAATTAAATTTCATATCTAAAGTTTTTCACTTCCGTTAAAAAAATTCGCGGTCTATTCGTCGCATTCGCAAAAGGCATACGAATAATAATAATAATACTAATAATAATAATAATATTATAAAATTGTTTTTTTGCGAAACGAGAGAGCGAGCGAGAAGATTATCAATTGCCATTTTAAAAAATCGTTTTGATTAAAAAAAAAAAAATAAGAATTTCAAATTACGTTTTTTTAAAAGGCGGAAATGTTTAAATTACCCGCCACGACGACGGAAAGAAAAAAAAAATTTTTTTATTTAAAAAGGTAATAACACGATAGAAATTTCAATTAACATTTGTTTTGTTCGAAAGTCAATCACCCATCAGAATGAGAATAAAAAAAAAAAAAAAATCAAACAATGTAAAAAGTGAAATTTAATAAAACCGGATACGTTTTGTTGTTGTTGTTGTTATTGTCGGGATTATTATTATTATTATTATTTATACGTAACGTAACGATAACTGAATATAGATTTGACCCCTTAATAACGATTACAGTTATAAAAAAAAAAAAAAATTAACGTGTAATAATAACGCGAATAATTTTTTTTTTAATAGAAAGTTTGGCTCGAGTTGTAAATTAGGAAGTTAATATCTCATCGTACGATATGAAATCTTCCGACTTTTTTTTTTTT